>NC_083479.1:19108477-19218477 GCF_030014155.1 Tachysurus vachellii
TTGCATGTTCTCCCTGTGCCTCGGGGGTTTCCTCCGGGTACTCCGGTTTCCTCCCCCGGTCCAAAGACATGCATGGTAGGTTGATTGGCATCTCTGGAAAAATTGTCCGTAGTGTGTGATTGCGTGAGTGAATGAGAGTGTGTGTGTGTGTGTGTGCCCTGCGATGGGTTGGCACTCCGTCCAGGGTGTATCCTGCCTTGATGCCCGATGACGCCTGAGATAGTTCGGGTAAGCGGTAGAAAATGAGTGAGAGAGTGAGAGTGACTAACACACCAAGACAAATTCCTGTGCATGTAAACCCTACAGTACCTGAATATAAACCTGACTCTGATTCTGATTCTGATCTCACACCACTTCAGGTGCTGAAATCAGAGAAGAAGCAGAAGAAGCTAAAGGCTATTACAGGGAGAGCTGCTAAAGAGCTGCAGGATCTGGGTAAATATTTTAAGATGCGTACTTTGGCCGCGTTCCTTTTGTTACTGTCAAATGGTAACAAATATGAGATTTTTTAAAATAATGAGTTGATATGAATTGTCCGCAAATCTCGCGAGAGGCTGCCACGTGTCTCCAGCTTACATTTAGCGCGCTTGTGGTCAGAAATTCCATTTCCATAAATCTAACAGCAAACTGTGACATCATACATTGTAAATATCTTGAGATCCAATTACTACTGAAGTTCAACAGTAAAATTCTGTTAGGTTAATTGTTCAAGACAGAACATATGACACAAACATAATAACACACACACACACACACACACACACACACACCCCTTCTCCTTTGATCTCTGTTAACTTGTTAAAATGCAGATGCTGACAAGTTTGTGTTGTGAATGTGAAAATTAAAATAAAGTTTACAAGTAAAAAAAAACATCTGGGTGTGTTTGAGATTTTATTGCAGATGACAGGTTCTGTGATGGGGGCACGGTGGCTTAGTGGTTAGCACGTTCGCCTCACAGTGTGTGTGCCCTGCGATGGGTTGGCACTCCGTCCAGGGTGTATCCTGCCTTGATGCCCGATGACGCCTGAGATAGGCACAGGCTCCCCGTGACCCGAGGTAGTTCGGATAAGCGGTAGAAAATGAGTGAGTGACAGGTTCTGTGATGTCACTGTGCCCATCACTGGACTGAGATAGGCTTCTTTACTCGTAGGCGCGTAAAATAGCAGCTTTCAATGTGTCACATTTTAAGCTGTCTTCTAAGGACAGGGTAGAGCAGACTTCCTGAGCTTTACCAATCAGACGGCACTGTACCAAGAGAGATGCGATTAGAAATACGCAGAATGGAGCTAGAGGTCGAGAAACAAATAAAGTCGCGACAGCTCAACTGGAAGCGACGAAGATCGCCGCCAGCTCAGATGCACATCAGACGCCCGCACCAGATGCAAAAGTTTCCCCGGTGGTCGGATCGTCCTCAGCTACCTTTGATGTGAGCAAGATTATTGCTTTAGTACCTCACTTTAAGGAGACGGAGGTGGACTCTTATTTTAATGCGTTTGAGCGCATTGCGTTTTCTTTCCGTTGGCCAAAAGATGTTTGGTAATAGAGACAGGTTTTGCCCACTAAAAAAAAAAAAAAATAGGCTTCTTTACTTCAAACTATGTTTTATATAAACAGAACAAAGAGTCTTTCAAGAAGAGGTGTGTGAAAACTCTCCATGTAGTTTGAAATTCCGGCTTTTCGTACTAATATCTAGCTACTTCAGTAGTTTTTCAACGGATGCTTTTTTACTCTTACTGGAGTAACGATTAAGATGAATTTTCGTCTGTATTAATTTATTTTTTCAGAATCCAAAAACAACTGAAAGCTGATGCTGGAGTACGAGAAGCAGCAGGAGCTGCAGCTGAAATTGCAAACAATGAAGGAGAGCTATGAGGAGAAGGTGCAGAAACTGAAGGACGTACACGTGCGTGCCCTGGAGGACATGACGCATTTCTACGAGGTCAAGCTGCAGGAAAAGGAGCTCCAGCTGTGTCAGGTACGGAACCTTAACCTGGCTCCGCCCCTGAACACACCCACATTATTAACTGCTTGCTTGTTTCTTAAACTAGTTCACAGGGGATTTTTTTATTGTTCAAAGTTTGATTATAATAAAATGTGCAATTTTAATGAGTTTTTTCTTTGAAAAATGTTGTGTAGTGTTTTTATTAGGATTTTTAATTTGAGGTAATGATTTAAAAGGCAGTGAATGAAACTAGAGGGTCACGGTGGCTTAGTGGTTAGCACGTTCACCTCACACCTCCAGGGTTGGGGGTTCGATTCCCGCCTCCGCCTTGTGTGTGTGGAGTTTGCATGTTCTCCCCGTGCCTCGGGGGTTTCCTCCGGGTACTCCGGTTTCCTCCCCCGGTCCAAAGACATGCATGGTAGGTTGATTGGCATCTCTGGAAAATTGTCCGTAGTGTGTGATTGCGTGAGTGAATGAGAGTGTGTGTGTGTGCCCTGCGATGGGTTGGCACTCCGTCCAGGGTGTATCCTGCCTTGATGCCCGATGACGCCTGAGGCACAGGCTCCCCGTGACCCGAGGTAGTTCGGATAAGCGGTAGAAGATGAATGAATGAATGTAGCTTTTATAAAGTCAGATATAAAAGCGTTGCCTTAAGAATCATGTCGTCAGGGATTCTTTAGATTCTCTTTTTATCTCGTCTCGTCAGTGTCAGGATGCGTCTCGGCAGCAGTTACGAGAGTTTGAGGAAATAAAGAAGCAGATCGAGGAAGACGGCGACCTTGAGCTCCATGACATCCGAGTCACATACGAACGCAAACTCTGGGAGAAAAAGGAGGACAACTTGAAGCTCACCGGAGAGACGAGAGTCATGAAGAAGAAGGTGTTGAGCTGCATTAACATATCAATCCATCCAGAGTTCTTAATCAGGTTCTCCATGTTCTGGCAGATTAACTTGTTTACGTGTGTCTGCAGTTCACAAGCCTGCAGAAGGAGATTGACGACCGCAACCTGGACATCGAGAAACTGAAGGTGGAGCAGCAGAAGCAGCATGGAGTCATCAGGGCTCTGGAGAAGGACATCATGGGACTGCAGAGGAAGATACAGGAGAGAGACGAGACCATCCAAGAAAAGGTGGAGTCTTTGTCCACAGTAAAGGACAAGGATTTGTGTAAAGACTACAGACTATAAACTTAACATAAGTAGTGTATGTTTTAAGGGGTTTGTAAATATTGGCACCCCAGGCCAATCACTATGCAGTGTTTACACAGAATTATCTAAAGCCACAGATGAAAGTCTCTTTTGTATTTAAAGTTCAAGATGGACAAGAAACTCATTTTACATGTTCAGTTTCAGAGTTTTATTTATCTCAGGGACAGCAGATATGGTCAAACGATCCAGATATGGAAAAAACGATAATAATAAAGCTCTCGGCTGCTCCCAACGTTAATAATTAATTTAAAGGGTTAAGAAGGAAGTGTATCTAGATTTGTATCTAGAATAATGTGAAAACATTGGAGATATTGTGTGGTATAATATCAGCGCTTAATTAAGAGTGATCGATTGGACAGTGTAAACATCGGGACGTCTGATCTCTTCTCTGCAGGAAAATCGCTTTTATGGTCTTAGGAGGAAGAACGATGAGCTGGAGAAGTTCAGATTTCTGCTGGAGAACGAGATCGATAAGCTGAAGAAACAAATCGAGCCACGAGAGAACGAAGTGAAGAAGATGAAGGAGCAAGTCCATGTGGTGAGGAGTGAAGATTTACACCCTGCACACTATGTACCGTATATTTCTTTAATATAACAACTGTGTCTTTGTACACGTCCTAAACCTGCTAAGATCTGCTTTAGGTACAATCCGCTGTTTAATAAGTGAAGTTCTTATTATATAAAGACTCAGAACTCAGATTCAATCCTCTGTGTAGAGAATAAACCGTAGTAACCGAAATCATTCTCTTTCACACATCGTCTTTGTGCTTGATTACATCTGAAACATTAGCACAGCTGTATCGTGTGTTAATGCAGATTACACACGTTCTGTGATTCGTCGGTTCTTTAACATGAATCAATTAGAATCACATAGAAATCGAATTTTGCTCTATAACTACATTATGCTCAGTATTTATGATGGGAATCTGATCAGACGTTGTGCTTGATTCAGATGGAGGCTGAACTGAAGCAGTTCCATAAGAAGAGCACTCATATGGAGCTCACCATCTCCCAACTGAAGCTGATGCTCAAAGCCATGGATAAAGAGAAGCAGAAAGAAACAATGAAGGTTTGTCAGTATGCCGTTTATCCTCATTATTCTTATTAATATAAAGTAAAGCTATTTCCAGACAGGTGTTGAGTGACATCAGATTATTTTTAAACTTCTGGACCAATGAGGTTGTGTGTATTTTTTGGAGATTCATCTTTCCTTCTGTATGTTGACGAATTGATGAATTTGTTACTTAAACAGAATGTCAAAGGGTTCGCACTAAAGAACCTGTAAAGAACCCATATGAAATAGAGGGGAGTCTGTAGACTCTTTAGTGTTCTGTGTAACTTATAAACTGGCCATTGGGGGTGCTGTTGGATAAAAGTGCTTGGACCCCACAAAGGGCATCTCATAGGGCATTTGAGGCGTCATAGGGCATCAAGGCAGGATACACCCTGGACGGAGTGCCAACCCATCGCAGAGCACACACACACTCTCATTCACTCACGCAATCACACACAACGGACAATTTTCCAGAGATGCCAATCAACCTACCATGCATGTCTTTGGACCGGGGGAGGAAACCGGAGTACCCGGAGGAAACCCCCGAGGCACGGGGAGAACATGCAAACTCCACACACACAAGGTGGAGGCGGGAATCGAACCCCCAACCCTGGAGGTGTGAGGTGAACGTGCTAATCACTAAGCCACCGTGCCCCCCTGCTATATTGTTATTATTATTATTATTATTATTATTATTATTATTATTATTATTATTATTATTATTATTATGATTATTATTATTAAAATTATAGCATGATGGAATGAAACTGTTGTGGTTATATGACCCACTTCCATTTTTTAAATTGAAATTATTCTGAATGTTTGTTCTAACTGTTTTTGTTTCATGTGAGCTAACGTCAATGATCTGTAAAATTTCACTGTTAGGATTGTTGTCATGAATATATTAACTTCTATATTCAAATAATATAGCATATATTTAGAAATGAGTCCATAGAGAGTGTAGTTCAGGTTTCCACTGCTGACTGCTGTGTTTCTTCTCCCCTCAGGTCAAGGACGTAAAAGCTGTACTGCACAGGGTTAAGACCGATCTGCACAACTGTGTGGGCTTCATCCAGGAGCCGAAGAAGCTGAAGGAGAGCATTCGATTGATTTATAGACGCTATGTGCATCAGTCAGATGTGGTGAGTTGGACACACACATGCACGCACGCATGCATGCACACACACACACACACACACACACACACACACACACACACACACACACACACAGTCTGTATGTTCATACCTGATTGAGGATGATGATTGTGACAGGTGGAGATAACAGGAGTTGATGCTGATGTTCAGCGTGAGTTCATCAGGCAGCAGGATCAGATGCAAAGGAACATGGACTCTCTCAGAAAGAAATTAGCCAAAGACAACAAAGTGCATGAAGCAAAAAACATCAAGCTCATAAAGGTTGGGTTTTATTTCACGCCGCACACGTTTTCAACGGCAAAAAAACAATTACAAAAAATGTAATTTTTACTTACATAGTATAGCTAATATACTGTACTGTGTAAATCAAAATCTAAAAACGGATCGTAGCAAAGTGAAGCTGAACAGCGTGTACACATGAATGGATCAATCTTCAGCCTGTGTGTGTGTGTGTGTGTGTGTGTGTGTGTGTGTGTGTGTGTGCTGTAGGAAAACACCTCTCTTATTAAAGAGAATAATGATTTGAGGATGGAGGTGAAGCAGTTGCGAGCACAGATCCATCAATACGAAATTCAGAAAGGCTTCAATAAGAACAAGTCCAAGAGCGCGACCTACATCAAGCGTGAGTCACAAACCATGACTTAACATCTGTTAGTTTGTCAAAAACCAACACTTTTTATCCACTTTTATTTACAAGTCACTTCCTGATATTGATTGAATTATTCCTTCCATATAAATCGTGTCTCTGTTTATTCCGGCAGCGACGTCGCCGGTGGCGCCACGGCTGAAATTTGAGGGTGTGTCCGAGAGCATCATCCAGCAGCAGCGCCTCGAGATCCAGCGGCTGAAGCAGGAAATACTAGGTCAAGGTCAAGGTCAAGGTCAAGGTCGGGATCAAAGCTTCGACCTGCAGACCCTGTCTAGCAATAAACTCTCTGCCCTAAGCACTTAAACACGTCATAAATCTTGGCCCAAAGGTGCTCAGTAATAATTCTCCTAAATTCTTCCTTTATCTGAAAAATGAAACATGCGAATATTGATTATAAATATGTTCAGCTGACAACCACAATATTATCTGTGATGGTGTTTGGTGACAATACAGGAATATTAAGAACGCCTACCTGGAGAACGTCAAACAGAGCAGGCCGGCGAACACTCGGGCACAATTCAACCACCTCATGTGAAAATGAGTAACTGCTAAAGTTCATTTTTTTTCCTAAAGCATCACATTGTGTGTGTGTGTGTGTGTGTGTGTGTGTGTGTGTTTTTAAATAAAACAGCATTTTAACAAAACATCATATTTTAGTCCTTTTCTCATTTTATATTTGCATTTAATTGCTGTGTACTTCATTTCCGATATAAACAATCATTCGCTCTTTAAGTCATCATGAGAAAAACCGCCGGTTGTCGCGTTACTGAGAAAACTGTCAGAAATCAGCAACAAAGCGCTGAAACGTTTGACTCCAATTGTTCACCTTAAAATAAATATATTTACAGAATACAACATTATTTTTCTTATTGTTCCTGTGTGCATCATTACAATAGAAATAAATGTTTCAGTCCTGTGAGAGTTTGTTTTTTATTACATTATTTTCTGCAGATTTTTAAAAATTTCAAATATTTCCAAAAATTTCAAAAAAGTTCAGAAATGTCAAAAATTGCTAAAATTACAAGCACATGATTCGACAAGAAAATCGATTTTTTTAGACATCTTTTATGACAAAACTAAATTAACTCCATACTGCATCAGTGCAATGAATAAATGGAGATGCAAAAACTGCATAGAATACAAAAATGTATTTATTTATTTTAATAATTTAGGTTAAAAATCGTCTGGAAATGAAGTCCATCATGACAGAAAAAGCAAATTCAATCATTCACACAATACTTTTAATCTTACAGGACGTTCAGGATGATTATCACTCCAAGAGTCAGGGCGCCTCCTGGTGGTCAAATCTGTGAACTGATCGTGATGCACGAAAGAAATTTCTTTAGCCTGTAATATTTATTTTACAGAATCGTGGATTGTGCAGTGAATCCTCAAATGCAAAGAAAAAAGAGTGCAAAAGTGGAAGAAAATAAAGGAAGAGTGAGAGAGAGAAAAAAGCAGCATTACAAATAAAAAAATGAGAAAATATATATAAATCTATACACATACAGTATATACATACATACACATATACTCATTCACATATACATTAAAAAAAGAGAAATCTAGCTTGATTGTTTCTTCATTCATATATAGATATTAAATATTTGCTCTAAATATATTCTCTGAAAATTTTATACTGATGTTGTCGACCTTTCTGTATCTATATGTGGTATCTACAGTATACGAGTCCATCTCATCTTCTGTTTAAAAAAAAAAAACCTCAGCAATTCATAAATCCATTATTATTATAATTATAAATGATTATAAATCCATCCAATAGATCATCCTACCATTTGATCAAAGCCCAAAGATCAGAATTCTAGTGAAATAATTTAGTACTCAACTGTCACCTTTACCCTCTTACCACTAAAGTGTCATAAACATCATAAACGGCATAAACGTTAAGTGCCTCCTGCTAACATTTTCTGCAGTGAGGAGCTCCCACACGTGCACTCATTAGGGTGTAATTGGTTGCTTGTGCTTCACTGAATCCATAATTTCTTGCTGATAGTATAAAAAAATCAATAAGCATGGCTTCAGGTAAACGATTTGGTTCAGCAGGTACGCTCTGTTATTCAGAAAGTTCCAGTTTATCGCCAAGACAACACCGGCTACTCAAATGTCACTAACTCTATCCTCTGGTCTTTCTTCTAATCTCATGATCGAGCTTTACAGGTGCAGATCTTTACAGATTGGACACAGTTCAGTTTGTTTCACTCGATAGTCATTAATCTCCAAATAAGCTCCAATGTGGAATAAATGAGTCGGTGACTCACTCACTGTCACTCATTTTCTACCGCTTATCCAAACTACCTCGGGTCACGGGGAGCCTGTGCCTATCTCAGGCGTCATCGGGCATCAAGGCAGGATACACCCTTGACGGAGTGCCAACCCATCGCAGGGCACACACACACACTCTCATTCACTCACGCAATCACACACTACGGACAATTTTTCAGAGATGCCAATCAACCTACCATGCATGTCTTTGGACCGGGGGAGGAAACCGGAGTACCCGGAGGAAACCCCCGAGGCACGGGGAGAACATCCGAGATCTATCCATCCGTCCTTCCATCTATCCAGTCAGCCATACATCCTCCCATCCATCTGACACAGGGTCTCCATTAATCAGTCCATCCATCCATCCATCCATTCTACACAGGTTTTTTTATTAATTCATCCATCCATCCATGCATGCATATATCTATACACTCTACACAGGACCTCCTTTAATCCATCTCTCCATCTATCCGTCCTACACAGGGTCTTCATTTATGCATCCATGCATCCACCTATCTATCCTGCACAGGATTTCCATTAAAGTAATAGTACTGACCTTCGTGTCCCTTAGTGACAAATGTTCCTGGCCTGCCTGGACAAAGCTTCGACAGACCCACTGAGGAGTGCTTCCTATATTTTGCACGAGTAAGCTGCTGTCACAGCAGACAGCATAAATCAAAACTGGTCTTACCTTGGAGTGGGTTGTCCTTCGAAGCCTCAGCATCTTTGAAGAATCCTCTTCAAGTTCTTCTATCTAGTCTATTGTTTGAACTTTAGACGAAGGAGCCAGACTTAGACCTTCTTGTCTTTTCAGTGTCCTCACAATGGGAGGCCTTGTTTTTCTTTAAAGCATTCATTCATTCATTCATTCATCTTCTACCGCTTATCTGAACTACCTGTGCCACGGGGAGCCTGTGCCTATCTCAGGCGTCATTGGGCATCAAGGCAGGATACACCCTTGAGAGAGTGCCAACCCATCGCAGGGCACACACACACTCTCATTCACTCACGCAATCACACACTACGGACAATTTTCCAGAGATGCCAATCAATCTACCATGCATGTCTTTGGACCGGGGGAGGAAACCGGAGTACCTGGAGGAAACCCCCGAGGCACGGGGAGAACATGCAAACTCCACACACACAAGGCGGAGGCGGGAATCGAACCCCCAACCCTGGAGGTGTGAGGCGAACATGCTAACCACTAAGCCACCCTGCCCCCTTTTCTTTAAAGCAATGTAATAAAAATAAATGTGTGTAATATATGTAAAGTAAAATAAAATAAAATTACAAATAAAATCTCCTTCAATTAATCAAAAAATTCTAGCATAAGCAAAAGTAATTAAAATGCAAAGATAGTAACCAAATACTTAGCCTGCGTTTGTTTTCTGATGCGCCGCACCTACGTCACACGTACGTAGCGGAATAAGATGCACACCTTTTCCTACAAGCAACAAAGCTTATATACTCTTTTTCAAACAGATTTCAAGGCACGGCGCAGTACACGCAATATCGTGGTCGACCTTTTCTCAACCTTTCAAGGCTCTGTGATTTGTGCCAGGAAAACATATGCTAATAGTTTCAAAACATTGTGCGTCAAGGAGCGTTAAATTAGTCATTTCTAAATTGCCCTTTAAATATACAGGGTGACAAAACTATTTCAAAGATAATAACATTCTTACTTCTGAAAATACAATTCATTATAGTAAAAAGAGACCTATAAATCTAAATAAAAGTTCTCTTTTCTGATAAATAAAACTTAACTTTGTATAAATCTTCTTAGTCAGTTGGAGTGCAGCATCTGATCCTCTGCAGTCTTACAGTAGCATTTATGACAATTGGAATTATAATTGTATTTAATTCATATTCTGTTGTTTCATTTCTGTAACCAGATTCCCTGTTTTCAGACGTTTATTGTCAAACAGAAACTACTTCTTTTCTTCTATCTTTTCGCGTTTAGCTTCTCTACACTTCTTTCTCTTTTACTTTCTTAACTGTTTTTGTTCACTTTGTTTTTGAATAGGAATTTCTACTAGAGTGTATTTAGGCTGTATCTTAGTTTTAAGTCGAGGTCGAGGGGGATCCATGAACCCTACAACTTCATTTTCTCCTGTCCTTTTGGGGATAATCTCACAACACCATCCATCCATCTATCCATGCATTCATCCATCAATCCATCCATTCATTCATCCATCAATCCATCCATTCATTCATCCATCAATCCATCCATTCATTCATCCAGCCATGCATCCACCCATCCATCCTACACAGGGTTTCCATTAATCAATCAGTCTCTCCATCCATCCATCCATCCATCCATCCATCCATTCTACACAGGATTTTTTTTTTTATCCATCCATCCATTCATCCATCCATACATATATCAATCCACTTTACACAACTTTAAAGGACCTCCTTTAATCCATCTATCCATCCATCCATCCTACACAGGATTTCCATCCATCCATCCATCCATCCATCCATCCATCCATCCATCCATCCATCCATCCATTTATCCATCCATCCATCCATTTATCCATCCATTCATTCTACCCATCCATCCTACACAGGGTTTCCATTAATCGATCAATTCATCCATCCATCCATCCATCCATCCATCCATCCATCCATCCGTCCGTCCATTCTACACAGGGATTTCATTAATTCATCCATCCATTCATCCGTCCGTCCTACACAGGGTCTTCATTTATGCATCCATCCATCCACCTATCCATTCTACACAGGATCTCCATCCATCCATCCATTCATCCATTCATCCATCCATCCATCCCTCCATCCATCTGTCCATCCATCCATCCATTCATCCATCCACCCATGCATCCTACAGAGGGTTTTCATTAACCAATCAATCCATCCATCCATCCCTCCTACACAGGGTCTTCATTTATGCATCCATGCATCCACCTATCATTAACAGTTATCAGTATCAAACGTTATCAGTATAAGTAAAATCTGTATATCAGGTACAATCTGTATATCTCACATGGTGTGCTCTTTAGATGAATTTCATCATGAGGTCTGATGGTCTCAAAGGAGTTGATTCATTTTGTCGAACAGCAGCTCTAAAAATAATGCACAGGAAATTATACTGTAGATGATCTTCATGAACTTCTATGGTAAAGTTCTGTCTAAGGAGACATTTTAATAAGTAAGGAGTCTCCAGTGTCAGTGCTTTGTACGAGTCAGGAGAAAGCAACGTGTAACAGGAAGCTTTCTGTCTGTGGAACGTCTTCAGGACACTTTCAGGTAGGTAACATGGCAAGCTGCGTTTCAAAAGAGAAGAAAGAAAGACAGGCTTTTGAGGAAACGGATGTTTACTGCTGCTATAATGTAAGTGATAACAACAATTTAACAGGATAACAGGAATTTGTTTTGCGATATTCCACAACATTGTACTTAATTAATAAAAGTTAGTAAAATATGAAATAATGGAATTGCTATGATATGACTCAGTATTTTTGTCTTCAGTGTAATATCACAGCGCCCAGATGATGGCAGTAAAACGCCACATAAAGATCTCTATGACTCTCAAACATCCTCTCTCTCTCTCTCTCTCTCTCTCTCTCTCTCTCTCTCTCTCTCTCTCTCTCTCTCTCTCTCTCTCTCTCTCAGTCTGCAGTGCAGTGCTCCCTCATGTTTTCTTTGACACATCAACAAAAATCCGTAGCCCAAATGTGTCTGTTGCTTATTTACAGATTTTACAATTTTCAATACAGTGTGATGTTCACATCATATT
Source organism: Tachysurus vachellii (assembly GCF_030014155.1). Lineage (NCBI taxonomy): Eukaryota > Metazoa > Chordata > Actinopteri > Siluriformes > Bagridae > Tachysurus > Tachysurus vachellii. The sequence goes on from NC_083479.1 coordinate 19,120,529, forward strand.
TTAAATGGCTGTTATGAAAAGAACTTGTTGCTCAAATTGTTGTCATGGCAACAAAATTATTTTGCCCCAGCAGTACCGGCTCTATTGTGGAGAAAAATAAAAAGTTTAGAGACATGGCCACTTTGTCTGTCAGTCAAAGTAAAGCAGATGTGGTCACTGCATCTGTCAGGACCGGTGAAGGGGGTGTGGTGAATATCAGGATCAGCTAAGATGATGTGGCCATGGTCAGTGGAGGGGGCGGGGTCATTATCAGATCTAGTGAAGGGGTGTGGTCTCTGACAGGACCAGTGAAGGAGACATGGTCATTGTCAGGCCCAGGGAAGAGGGCATGGTCACTGTTAGGACAAGTAAAAGGGGTGTGGTTATTGTTAGAACCAGTTGAAGGGGAGTGGTCACTGTCGGTCCCAGTGAAGAAGCTATGGTCACTGTTAGGACCAGTGATAGGGGCATGGTCACTGTTAGGACCAGTGATAGGGGCATGGTCACTGTTAGGACCAGTGAAGAAGTTATGGTCACTGTTAGGACCAGTGAAGAAGTTATGGTCACTGTTAGGACCAGTGATGGGGCATGGTCACTGTTAGGACCAGTGATAGGGGCATGGTCACTGTTAGGACCAGTGATAGGGGCATGGTCACTGTTAGGACCAGTGATAGGGGCATGGTCACTGTTAGGACCAGTGATAGGGGCATGGTCACTGTTAGGACCAGTGATAGGGGCATGGTCACTGTTAGGACCAGTGAAAGGGGCATGGTCACTGTTAGGACCAGTGAAGAAGTTATGGTCACTGTTAGGACCAGTGAAGAAGTTATGGTCACTGTTAGGACCAGTGAAGAAGTTATGGTCACTGTTAGGACCAGTGATAGGGGCATGGTCACTGTTAGGACCAGTGATAGGGGCATGGTCACTGTTAGGACCAGTGAAGAAGTTATGGTCACTGTTAGGACCAGTGATAGGGGCATGGTCACTGTTAGGACCAGTGATAGGGGCATAGTCACTGTTAGGACCAGTGATAGGGGCATGGTCACTGTTAGGACCAGTGATAGGGGCATGGTCACTGTTAGGACCAGTGAAGAAGTTATGGTCACTGTTAGGACCAGTGATAGGGGCATGGTCACTGTTAGGACCAGTGAAGAAGTTATGGTCACTGTTAGGACCAGTGATAGGGGCATGGTCACTGTTAGGACCAGTGATAGGGGCATGGTCACTGTTAGGACCAGTGAAGAAGTTATGGTCACTGTTAGGACCAGTGAAGAAGTTATGGTCACTGTTAGGACCAGTGATGGGGCATGGTCACTGTTAGGACCAGTGATAGGGGCATGGTCACTGTTAGGACCAGTGATAGGGGCATGGTCACTGTTAGGACCAGTGATAGGGGCATGGTCACTGTTAGGACCAGTGATAGGGGCATGGTCACTGTTAGGACCAGTGATAGGGGCATGGTCACTGTTAGGACCAGTGATAGGGGCATGGTCACTGTTAGGACCAGTGAAGAAGTTATGGTCACTGTTAGGACCAGTGATAGGGGCATGGTCACTGTTAGGACCAGTGATAGGGGCATGGTCACTGTTAGGACCAGTGAAAGGGGCATGGTCACTGTTAGGACCAGTGAAGAAGTTATGGTCACTGTTAGGACCAGTGAAGAAGTTATGGTCACTGTTAGGACCAGTGAAGAAGTTATGGTCACTGTTAGGACCAGTGATAGGGGCATGGTCACTGTTAGGACCAGTGATAGGGGCATGGTCACTGTTAGGACCAGTGAAGAAGTTATGGTCACTGTTAGGACCAGTGATAGGGGCATGGTCACTGTTAGGACCAGTGATAGGGGCATAGTCACTGTTAGGACCAGTGATAGGGGCATGGTCACTGTTAGGACCAGTGAAGAAGTTATGGTCACTGTTAGGACCAGTGATAGGGGCATGGTCACTGTTAGGACCAGTGATAGGGGCATGGTCACTGTTAGGACCAGTGATAGGGGCATGGTCACTGTTAGGACCAGTGATAGGGGCATAGTCACTGTTAGGACCAGTGATAGGGGCATGGTCACTGTTAGGACCAGTGATAGGGGCATAGTCACTGTCAGTCCCACTGAAGAAACACACAAAATGCCCAAATATATGTTAACACCAGACCGTGGAACCCCAGCTTTTTGCTATTATAATATTCTCATATAATTCTAATGATTTCCATTCTCCAGGGAAAACTTTATACTAGATGCTGTGGCTGTGGGGATTTGCTTATTCAGCTGCAAGGGCATTAGAGAGGTCAGGCACCGATGTCGGGCGAGACGGTCTGCATTTCCTAAAAGTTGTGGTACTTTTAGAGGCTTGGTGAACTGGATGTGGTCCAAGACTAATATTACAATAATACAGGAAAGGTTTAGACTTCTAGATGTTGTAAGAAACATTAGATTTATAGGACAGAGGAGTTTTTCTCGTTCTGTGTTAGTGATGTATTCAATTCAATTCGATTCTATTTGTATAGCATTTTTATAAATGGACATTGTCACAAAGCTGCTTTAAATAGTAAAATATAATAAATATATAATATACATATCTAATACAAGGTGTCCTCATCTGGGTGACACCGTAATTATAAATCATTTCCATTCTATAACTGAATACTATATTGGCAAAAAGACAGCAGACAGACAGACAGCAGATAGACAGAGTACTACAGTATATGGGCAAAAAGTGCAATTATATAACTAAAATTCATTCTATTTATTAAAGCAGTTACAACATTAAAATAAACTATAAACCATTAAAAGAAATTTTGTGTTTCATCTGTCTGGCTTAGTGGTTAGCACGTTCGCCTCACACCTCCAGGGTTGGGGGTTCGATTCCCGCCTACGCCTTGTGTGTGTGGAGTTTGCATGTTCTCCAGCAATTGTGATTTTTTTCTAAAAATCTATTTGAGATGATTTTGAGATGAAAGTACAGTAAACAACAAACTGTATCTTTAAATCTATTTTTTCCAGACCTCGGATCATATTATTAATTTATTCTGTTTCATTTATCCCAAAAAAAAAAAAATAAAAAATAAAAATCCGTTTTCTATTTACTATTTATATGTTCGTTCTAGGATAATCTTTATTCTATGTATACTGTATGTTCTATTTCTGTTTACACCAACACATATTTCTGTCTGTATTTTTTTTAAAATCGTATTTCTATATTTCAGACTTATCTCTAGACGCCTACACTGCATTGTGTGTATTCACTGTACACGTGAATATTTTACTCAAGCTCCTTTCATCTTTAGATAGAGTTGTGTGTATAAAAGCACTGTACGTTGCCATGTATTACAATTAATTAAAGCTAAATCTGCTATAAAATGATGGATGCAGAAGATATCACGTGAGATATACGTGAGGCGATTTAATCAAAAATCCATTTCGGCTTTTTAATAACGCGGCGCTTGAAAGTGTGGGAAATGCGACAGGCGATCAAGACGTATCTTGTTACCAATCGCTCTTCACAGTTTTCTTTCTTTCTTTCTTTCTTTCTTTCTTTCTTTCTTTCTTTCTTTCTTTCTTTCTTTCTTTCTTTTGTTGAGATCTAGTTTTGTTTTTTGAGTTTGAGTTCAGAAGACTACAATACCAACAAACCTGTGGGATGTGATAGTCTAGTGCTTAAGGCGTTGACCTACCAATTGGACGGTTGTTAGTTCTAATCCCAGGTCCACCAAGCTGCCACTGCTGGGCCCCTGAGCAAGGCCCTTAACCCTTAATTGCTCAGCTGTAAAAAATGAGATAAATAAAGTAAGTCGTTCTGGAAAAGAGCGTCTGCCAAATGCAGTAAATGTAAACCAGCAAACAATATCAATGACACGCCGATGGTTAGATGTTTCCGCAAAATAAAACTGTAAACAATTTTAAATATCCGCAATGAAATGAAAAGACGAGATAAAAATGGACATGAGATCAAAGATAAAAGGAGAAAAGACACCATGAGACAACGTCAGATCAGTGAAGAACACAACCTTATTAGCAGTTCCTCCTGGAGGTCATCGATTCCTCAGCAGGGATTTGAATAAACTCAACACTCTTAAAATAGCTCTATGAAAAAGATCCTTGAAATGTTTCCATTGCACGAAAGATTCTTTAGACTATAAAAATTTTAGTTGGCACTGAAACAAAAGAAAAAAGAGGTTCTTTTATAATAGAAGGTTCTTTAAAACCAAAAATGGTTCTTCTATGGGATCGCTGATAGACTGAAAGCCCTAGTTGGTTTCTTCCTGCCTTGTTTAAACTTTCTGTCTAAATTCAATTCTGTATGAAGTTTTAAAAAGTTTTAAAGGCGCTCCAGAAGACAAGGACACACCAAACTTTTCCCCAGATGAAAAATCCTGACATGGGATTGAGTATGGGACATTATTTACAAGCGTCCATCAGAGTTTGCTGCTTCAAAGCTGTATTCGAAAGTGATCAATTCTAGGTTATGATAAACTCTATATAATTAATAAAGTCTATAAGATTTTTTTTTCGGGGGGCACGGTGGCTTAGTGGTTAGCACGTTCGCCTCACACCTGCAGTGTTGGGGGTTCGATTCCCGCCTCCGCCTTGTGTGTGTGGAGTTTGCATGTTCTCCCCGTGCCTCGGGGGTTTTCCCCCGGGTACTCTGGTTTCCTCCCCTGGTCCAAAGACATGCATGGTAGGTTGATTGGCATCTCTGGAAAATTGTCTGTAGTGTGTGAGTGCATGAGTGAATGAGTGTGTGTGTGTGTGCCCTGTGATGGGTTGGCACTCCGTCCAGGGTGTATCCTGCCTTGATGCCCGATGACGCCTGAGATAGGCACAGGCTCCCCGTGAACCGAGGTAGTTCGGATAAGCGGTAGAAAATGAGAGTGAGAGAGAGATTTTTTTTTCTTTCCTACGAATGACTAACAGCTTTATTCCACATCTTTCAAATGTTGACAAGCATACAGATGACAAACAGAACAAATTTTGTGTCAGGACTTTAGTCTTTGATGACTCAATCCATGGGGATGTTCCACATTTTATATTATTTTAATTCAGCTCTTTTGAATATCATGAAAAAGTAGATACTGTACTCCTCAAAATAAACTGTTGCTGAACCAAATAACCCTGTATTCGCTTTTATATAAAACATTTAGATATGTATATTTTATAGAAGCTTTTGATTATTGCACAGATCCAGACAGGCACAGCTGGTGGTTTTGATATCAGCAGGAACACAGGTGTCTGTTATAGCATTGAGTTCTATTTTCTGTTGTTTTTCTTTCATTCTGTTTAATTGAATCTGTTTAAAGTAAAAGACGTGAAAGTTTTTCAAAAGTGAATAGTTACAACATCTGTAGCCCATCCACAGCTGCAGCTATTGCATTATACTGTAAATGTAAAGGAAATTGAAACGGAGGCACGGTGGCTTAGTGGTTAGCATGTTCGCCTCACACCTCCAGGGTTGGGGGTTCGATTCCCGCCTCCACCTTGTGTGTGTGGAGTTTGTATGTTCTCCCCGTGCCTCGGGGGTTTCCTCCGGGTCCTCCGGTTTTCTCCCCCGGTCCAAAGACATGCATGGTAGGTTGATTGGCATCTCTGGAAAATTGTCCGTAGTGTGTGAGTGAATGAGTGTGTGTGTGTGCCCTGCGATGGGTTGGCACGCCGTCCAGGGTGTATCCTGCCTTGATGACCGATGACGCCTGAGATAGGCACAGGCTCCCCGTGACCCGAGGTAGTTCGGATAAGCGGTAGATGATGAGTGAGTGAGGAAATAGAAACCGGAAAATAAAAGAACTTTCTAGAAGTTTTCCATTTCTTTTAGCCTCTGTCTCTCTCTCTCTCTCTCTCTCTCGTCTGATCAATAATGTGTTGACATGATTTAAAAAATATGAGAAATCCTGTAAAGCTGTACTTAAACGAGTGTAAGACTCAGTTTAACGTTGAGAGACATGCGAGTTTATAAATTCAATAAAATACAACGATAAGAGAAATCTCTGCCCAAGGCTTTTTAATGTGTAGGAAATGTTTGTGTCAGAGTTGAGAGAGAGAGAGAGAGAGAGAGAGAGAGAGAGAGAGAGAGAGAGAGAGAGAGAGAGAGAGAGAGAGAGAGAGAGAGAGAGAGAGAGAGAGAGAGAATGTGTGAGAGAGAGAGAATGTGAGAGAGAGAGAGAGAGAGAGAGAGAGAGAGAGAGAGAGAGAGAGAGAGAGAGAGAGAGAGAGAGAGAGAGAGAGAGACAGAGAGAGAGAGAGAGAGAGAGAGAGAGAGAGAGAGAGAGAGAGAGAGAGAGAGAGAGAGAGAGAGAGAGAGAGAGAGAGAGAGAGAGAGAGGGAGAATGTGTGAGAGAGAGAGAGAGAGAGAGAGAGAGAGAGAGAGAATGTGAGAGAGAGATAGAGAGAGAGAGAGATGATATTTTTTATAGGTTCAATTCAACTGACAGAATGCAAAAAAACCTTGAATCGTGCCACACAGGGAGTCGAATACACGGCTGCACATTTCTTCCACTTGCAGTCTTCATCTGGAGGCTGCGCACGTCTGCGGAGCAGCAGGAGCGTCTGCGCAGCAGGGAGTCTGATAGCTGTTAGCTTCTGGCTCAGAGAGAATCAGCCTCCTGACTGCATGGTGTTCATGATTGCTGCTATCAGAACAGGTTTCTGTGTCGGGGTCACGGGCCTCTAACAGCCCCATCCAGCGATCTGTGCAGGGGTCCCGTGGGTCCTCAAACAACCTGGGAATTACGCAATGGTTTTCCAATTATGGCAGGACAGGAAGGGAAAAGAAGCTGAAACACTTTCACATATCTTTGTGTCTTTATTTATTTATTTTTCTCTCCTTGTATTGCGTATATAGTAAAATAAAATGCTTCGTTTGTCCACGGTGGCATTGCTTTTCTCCTCACATGCCATTTAGACCTGTATTGTTCCAGCTCCGTTTGTGTTCCGCTTCATGAAGATTTCTGACCTTCAATGAGAAGATACCAACTCCATGTGGTCTTTGAGGACAACAACCTCCTCGTAATACACAATTATCAGACTGTATCTGACTGTAGACGGGACATTATTCATAATAACATTCATGATCATTTATAATCACACCCTCCAGTGTCACCCAAATGAGGATGAGGTTCACTTTTGACTCTGGTTCCTCTCAAGTTTTCTTCCTCTTCCATCTAAGGGAGTTTTTCCTCACTACTCCAATGATCTGGTTGTTGAAAGTTTCTGCACAACGCTTTTGTTGCTTCAAAGGTGGCAGATTTTTATTTATTTTTTATTTCTTTATTAACATCCGTGTAATATTTTCCATCTCACAAAAATGTTCTTTTAGTAGAAAAAGGTTTTTGAGAAAAAAAAAATTAAATCACAAAAAAATTAAATGTGTCTTGGAATTTATTAATAGCGTTATTAAGGGGGCACGGTGGCTTAGTGGTTAGCACGTTCTCCTCACACCTCCAGGGTTTTGGGTTCGATTCCCGCCTTCGCCTTGTGTGTGTGGAGTTTGCATTTTCTCCCCGTGCCTCGGGGGTTTCCTCCGGGTACTCCGGTTTCCTCCCCCGGTCTAAAGACATGCATGGTAGGTTGATTGGCATCTCTGGAAAATTGTCTGTAGTGTGTGATTGCGTGAGTGAATGAGTGTGTGTGCCCTGCGATGGGTTGGCACTCCGTCCAGGGTGTATCCTGCCTTGATGCCCGATGACGCCTGAGATAGGCACAGGCTCCCCGTGACCCGAGGTAGTTCGGATAAGCAGTAGTGAATGAATGAATACCATTATTAATATTTATGCATTTAATAATGACCTCAAATGCCAAATATATATATATATATATATATATATATATATATATATATATATATATATATATATATATATATATATATATTATCATATGATTTGCAACCAAATCCTACATTTCATTATAATATGCAATACTGAGGTTCCAAGGTCAAGGTCAGAATTGTGCGTACGGTAAACGACACAAACCTTTCGGTGTCTTCAGCAGTGTGTGTACCTGTCTGAGCGGTCCATAATTCTGTCATTACATTTGAATAGTAATGTGTGTAAATTTTCATCAGGACATTCGCTTCTTCTCTAAAACTCTCCTGCAAACCAGCTCTGGAGTCAGTAGGAATACGTGGAGAAAAATGATCTGTATTTTTGCGCCCGCCTGGTAAGTCCCTCTGAGAGGTTTAGATGGCCGTGTAACAACCTCAAGCCTCTATAGAGAGAAATACAGGCTTCCTGGAGAGCTTTTTGTGCTGGACGTTCCTCCCATTTTTCGCAATTTGCTGTGATTTGATGTCCCGTAAAGACACTTGACACGACGATGCGGAAGACAGGGAATGAATATGAGACATGGAAGAGGAACAGGAAGAGGAGATACAGAATCCTGAGAGATGTCATCCACACACACACACACACACACACACACACACAAGGTCAGGAAGAGCTCCGTGTGGAAATATCCTCCTCCCTTATTCTGTCATTTGTCCCTATAACACCTTCATCTCTTAGAGTAAGGTTATCTTTGGCTGCCTGATTCACAAGGTGGCTTTCTTTCCGATTTTGTTGGTGCCTTCTGATGACTTTAGTTATGTCTGAGATGAGCTGTCGCACCTCTCGATTCAGCGGAGTGTGTTGGGCTGATGAGCTGGACGCACTCTTCGAGATTGCTTCTGGCTGAAACTGACCCACGGCCACGTCTCACCTCACAAACCCCAGATGAGGTTTTTTTTATCTAATCATGCAGGCCATTTTCTGAAGAAAGGAGACTGTTAGAAAAAAAAAAACATCCCTTCTATAAAAGATCCCGGTTTTCTACGTTGAGGTTCATAAACCTTTGCTTGCATTTGTGTCACTGGTAGTTTATCTTTAGCAAGCGCTACTGTTAGCGGGTAGCGCTCATGGACCTGTATCCACCATCCAGCTTTGGTTTTTATTTTTATTTTGCATGCTAGCTTTCGTCTAAGCATCATCAGCAGACAGAAACACTGATCTTTGCTCCTACTTTTAAATATTTAATGTCTCTGTATCTATACAAACACATAATACGAAGCTGTAAGTGACGAGATGAGATGAATCCACGCATTTAAGTCTTTCATTGACTTTTGCAGGTCAAAAAAATGAAAAAATGATAGCATCAAATGCTGACCTGAAGGAAGGTGAAAATAGGTCCTAGATAACACGTCATTTCTTAACCACATAGAGATCAAATCCTCCAAAAACAAATGGAATGGCATCCAATGATTTGAACTATAGGACTATTTTTATATAAAAGTGCTCATTTGTTTGGGGAAACATTCTACTGGTTCTGGAGGGCACGGTGGCTTAGTGGTTAGCACGTTCACCTCACACCTTCAAGGTTGGGGGTTTGATTCCCGCTTCCGCCTTGTGTGTGTGGAGTTTGCATGTTCTTCTCCCCGTGCCTCGGGGGTTTCCTCCGGGTACTCCAGTTTCCTCCCCGGACATGATTGGTAGGTTGAGTGGCATCTCTGGAAAATTGTCCGTAGTGTGTGATTGTGTGAGTGAATGAGAGTGTGTGTGTGTGCCCTGTGATGGGTTGGCACTCCGTCCAGGGTGTATCCTTCCTTGATGCCCGATGACGCCTGAGATAGGCACAGGCTCCCCGTGACCCGAGGTAGTTCGGATAAGCGGTAGAAAATGAGAGTGAGAGAGAGATTTTTTTTTCTTTCCTACGAATGACTAACAGCTTTATGCTATTATTATTTTTTTATGAATGAATTCTACTGGGGTCTAGATAGAACCTTCTGGATCTGGATCTTCGGTAGAATTCAGGCTCTCAGCTATAATGTGCTGTAATCGTGGCTCCGTGTCTTCCAGTATCGGTCACTAGAGTAAACTGGTCCACTGGAAAATTGGTTGCTGGTGTTTTCTTTTTCACGTCGATTGTTCTGCATTTACCTGATGGAAAAAAAACGCTTCTGTTTGTAGAACGCTCGAGTGTTTTTTTTTACTTTACTTTCATACTTTCGTTTCGCTCTCCAGAGTTCTACCAGTGTTTACGCCTCTTATTTAGGCTCTCATTCAGATTTCATTCTCAGTCGCTTATTATTTTGCTGAAAAGTGCTTGGAGGGAGAGAGAGAGAGAGAGAGAGAGAGAGAGAGAGAGAGAGAGAGAGAGAGAGAGAGAGAGAGAGAGAGGGAGGAAGTGCTTGCAGAGGCTTGTGAAGGCCCCACAGGTGCCAGACAATGCTTCTGTCTTTCTCTCTCTCTGTGTTTACACTTGAGAGACTCCTCAGGGCAGGAACGGATGGAGAGAAAGAGAGAGAGAGAGAGAGAGAGAGAGAGAGAGAGAGAGAGAGAGAGAGAGAATTAGTCAAGGATTGTGGAGCTTTTTCTCTTCTCTCTCTATCTTTCTCCCCAGATATAAAGGTTTCTCATAGATTCTGTTGCCATTTTGGATAAACACTTATTGTTCTCAGCATCTTTCCTCTACAGGCAAGAAGTAAAGTTTTACCACTAAATAATATATTCTTTAAATAAAAGTCCACGTTTAGCATCCGATGGGCTCTTGGGTTTGATCCTCTGGGTAGATCTATCCCTACAATAAGGATTTTGCTTTTAGTTCCATGAGGAATTTCCTCAGAAGATAAAGTGAAAAATAAAACACCTAGTGCAGGAATTTATAGAAAATTAATCAATGAAAACGAATCAACAATGATGTAATGTGATGACGGTGGGTTATTCCTCTTACCCCACAGCAGCACGCTAATGTTTAAACACCTCAAACAAAAATTAGTACTTCTTCTCACTTCTTCACCTCAGGCAACACTCCTTTTTTGAAGTAACCGTGAAATCCAGAAACGGATCTGCTTCATCCCGAAGACGAACCGATGACATTTCAAGGAACGTTTTCTTACATAAAACTCAAGAAGCTCAAAGATTAACATGTGTAATATCTGCATAAGACTCTGAGCGTTAATTATATAAATCTTGTAGCTGTACTATCAAAGTCAAAGCTGCTCTTATAGGAATTTAGTTAACACCCTCTGACCAATCAGAACTGAGAATTCAACAGCAATGTGGTTTAATAGAAAAATATACAATATTATATCATCAACTACAGAATGTCATAACTATACATATGGATACTGTGCTAAATAACTCCTTTATACTCTGGACATAAATCCATCCATCCATCCATCCATCCATCCATCCATCCATCCATCCATCCATCAATTTTCTGGTATTTTCAGATCAGAAGACATAAAGTGTTCATCCAAGAATAAAAAGGCTTATATTTAGCTGTAGTGTCTCACTTTAATACTTTGCCAAGTCTTTACGTTTGCGATAATCTGGGAGAGACAGAGAGAGAGAGAGAGAGAGAGAGAGAGAGAGAGAGAGAGAGAGAGAGAGAGAGAGAGAGAGAGAGAGAGAGAGAGAGAGTGAGAGACAGAGAGAAAGAGAGAGAGACAGAGAGAGAGACAGAGAGAGAGAGAGAGAGAGAGAGAGAGAGAGAGAGAGAGAGAGAGAGAGAGAGAGAGAGAGAGACAGAGAGAGAGAGAGAGAGAGAGAGAGAGAGAGAGAGAGAGAGAGAGAGAGAGAGAAAGAGAGACAGAGAGAGAGAGAGAGACAGTGAGAGAGAGAGAGAGAGAGAGAGAGAGACAGAGAGAGAAAGAGAGAGAGAGACAGAGAGAGAGAGAGAGAGAGAGAGAGAGAGAGAGAGAGAGAGAGTGAGAGACAGAGAGAAAGAGAGACAGAGAGAGAGAGAGAGAGAGAGAGAGACAGAGATAGAGAGAGACAGAGAGAGAGAGAAAGAGAGACAGAGAGAAAGAGAGACAGAGAGAGAGGGTTATTTCTCTGTCTTATTCCCTTATCTATACGGTATTATAAAATACATATGGAATTTATGTAAATAACAAAGACACTGTGCTATAAATGACTCCTTTATACTCTGGACATAAATCCATCCATCCATCCATCCATCCATCCATTTTCTGGTATAAGTTTTTTTTTTCAGATCAGAAGACATAAGGTGTTCATCCAAGAATAAAAAGGCTTATATTTAGCCGTAGTGTCTCACTTTAATACTTTGCCAAGTCTTTACGTTTGTGATAATCTGGGATTTCCTCCCTCGCTCCTCTTTTCTCACAACACCCATCAGATTTCTTGCTAACAGTCTAGCAGGATGCTGCTAACTCAGTCAGGGCTAACTTCTGTTTCTTTGTAGTTAGCTAAGTGATCCTAGCTGGATTCCTATTTGTGCATTAAGCACTTTGCTCCCATGGCTCCCTGATCCTGATCCTGATGTGCAGCCTCCAGCTGTGCACATCAGACACGCCCTTGCTTTGATTCCTTCTTCATCTTCATCTTGTTTTCACGTGCATGTCACTTTCTACGGCCTCCCTGAGAGCTTCTGTCCTGATTTCTAAGTGGCTGTCTGCCATCTCGTTCGTTGATGCGGGTCATTGAGTAATTACAGAGCTAACAAAAGGTCTAGAGTTAATTATAGATGAGACACCGGCATCTGGAGACCGTCGTCTCTCAACATGGGGCGGAAACTGTGAAGAATCCAAAAAAAAAATTCTGATGAGGCACAGATTCATCGACAAGAGGCTAAACGTTAGAAGAAGACAGACGTTGGCGATTATCTTTGCGGAGTTCGTTATTCTGCTTATTCTACAATGACTGTTTGTTATTGAGCAACACAGTAGAATTTTTAAAAGTCAGAGACCAAAAGCAATCAAATATAAAAAAAGGCAAAAACTTGCATAAAAGGTGAAACTGAGCTTTTACATTTTAACGAGTTTATAATTCATTCATTCATTCATTCATCTTCTACCGCTTATCCGAACTACCTCGGGTCACGGGGAGCCTGTGCCTATCTCAGGCGTCATCGGGCATCAAGGCAGGATACACCCTGGACGGAGTGCCAACCAATCGCAGGGCACACACACACTCTCATTCACTCACACAATCACACACTACGGACAATTTTCCAGAGATGCCAATCAACCTACCATGCATGTCTTTGGACCAGGGGAGGAAACCGTAGTACCCGGAGGAAACCCCCGAGGCACGGGGAGAACATACAAACTCCACACACACAAGGCGGAGGCGGGAATCGAACCCCCAACCCTGGAGGTGTGAGGCGAACGTGCTAACCACTAAGCCACCGTGCCCCCCTCGAGTTTATAATTAAACTCAAAATTCCCAGACTATTAAAAAAATTCCCCTGAACTGGGAATTTTGGCTCAAACTCTTACTGACATCAGCACCGAATCCAGATGTTATCCGGATATGTGTACGAGAAGCACTAAACAAACTCGAAGACAAACATTTCCATCGTGTTCCACATCCACTGGTTGTGTTATTTGTGTTAATTTCACACTATTATTGTGTAAATGTGAGAAACTCGACATGACTCTGAGGACGTGGCCGGATTTAGTGTCCTGTAAAATCCTGTTCACTTAAAGCACAGCATGTGTGGAACAAACACAGGACAGACAGCTAGTGTGTGATTAATCACCACTTTCACACTCACTCTTACAACACACACAATCACACACAAACACACACCCTGCTGCGATGCCATAACCCGGTACTCAACTAAGACGAAAGAAAGAGGGACGCTGCTGCACAGACACTCTGAGACTCGCTGATGCTCCATCTTTCTCTCACACTGGTTGTGATTACACTTGTGAAGAAATGGATCACACACACACACACACACACACACACACACACACAGCACAGCACAGCACAGATGAAGCATCCATCCATATACTGTATATATGTTAGAGAGAGAGAGAGAGAGAGAGAGAGAGAGAGAGAGAGAGAGAGAGAGAAAGAGAGAGAGACAGAGAGAGAGAAAGAGAGAAAGAGACAGAGAGAGAGAGAGAGACAGAGAGAGAGAGAGAGACAGAGAGAGAGAGACAGAGAGAGAGAGAGAGAGAGAGAGAGAGAGAGACAGAGAGAGAGAGAAAGAGAGAAAGAGAGAAAGAGAGAGAGAGACGGAGAGAGAAAGAGAGAGAGGGTTATTTCTCTGTCTTATTCCCTTATCTATACGGTATTATAAAATATATATGGAATTTATGTAAATAACAAAGACACTGTGCTAAATGACTCCTTTATACTCTGGACATCCATCCATCCATCCATCCATCCATCAATTTTCTGGTATCAGTTTTTTTTTTTTCAGATCAGAAGCCAAAAAAAGTTGTTTCCTCCTGTTTTTCTTGTGTCCATGTTAAACTTTTAACGTCTTCCTCATGTCTTACACCACAGTAATGTTAATATGAAGCTCATATGAAAGTAAACACTCAGGACTTTAAGACTTTGTAGAGTTTCATCAGTATTTAAGACAGAAAAACGCTTCATTCTTCATACGTTTATCTTAAAAGTAAACAGTGATATCAAAACCCATTTCTGCTCTCCGTGACGCCCCGAGCGTTACAAACACACGTCTCACACTGAAAGACAACAGTGTCCTGACTCTGATTAGATCACACTCGTTTTATTCTGACAAAACACTTCAGTGTTAACATTAACACTGCGTCATCACACCGTCACACTGTCATTATGGGATTATTTTACTCGCACAAAACAACTCCAAGTGATTTATTCCTTAAGAATAGTCTAAAAAATTTCACACATCCACCTAATTAATGACGTCTTTATTCTATCAGACACGTGAGTACACACACACACACACACACACACACACACAGTCTGATGAGGATTATTGACGGTGAAAGTGGGAATATTGTGTGGCATGAAATAAAATACACAGCAGTTTTGTGAATCTGAAACCTGAAAGCATATAGGCAGTGTGTGTGTGTGTGTGTGTGTGTGTGTGTGTGTGTGTGTTTGTGTGTGTGTGCGCGTGTGTGTGTGAGTGAGTGAGAGATTTCTGACACTTTGACAGCATCTTTACTTCAGTACAACAGCTATCAGATCCTCTTGCTATTATTTTTATTTCCCACTTACACAAGAGCCTCGCAGCATTTTAGAAAAAAAAAAATCAAAGAGAAGCCGAGAGCCGAAGCTGTCGCGAGCTGAACACGTTACATCAGCCATGTTTGATGTTTTATTTACAGCTGAACGTAGGCAGCAGATTAACACTTAACAGCCTCCATAAACACATGATGTCACTAAGAAACAGCACCAGAAACCAACACCTCACTTTAGCTCAATTTGCTCTTTCTTTCTTTTCTTTCTTTCTTTCTTTCTTTCTTTCTTTCTTTCTTTCTTTCTCTGTCTTTTCTTTTTGTTTCTCAATTTTTCTTTTTCTTTATTTGTCTGTATTTTTCTTTCTTTCTTTCTTTCTTTCTTTCTTTCTTTCTTTCTTTCTTTCTTTCTTTCTTTCTCTGTCTTTTCTTTTTGTTTCTCATTTTTTCTTTTTCTTTATTTGTCTGTATTTTTCTTTCTTTCTTTCTTTCTTTCTTTCTTTCTTTCTTTCTTTCTTTCTTTCTTTCTTTCTTTCTTTCCTGTACGAGGACATGCCGTTTATGTACGACTGCATTTGGAAAAAGTAACAGCAGACATAATTCGTGCATGTAAAATGAAATGATATTACATTTCAGGACAGAGTGAACTTTCAGGTGAACAGAACACACACACACACACACACACACACACACACACACACACACACACACACACCATCAGATCAACACACACCACGTTTACGCTCATGACATCCACAGACATGACAGGTGTTTAACGAAAACAAGAGCCGTATTTCAAACTAGATGGAAATGAACATTTATCCTAAAAACTATTTTAAATGTCAGGATGTAATTTATTTATACAATGCGCAAAAATGTTGGCAAATAATGAAATTATTTTGTTTCTACATTGCAGCTATAAATAACATAGAAAAAAAAAAAACAGAAAAAAAGACCTTGACAAATGAAAAGATTTCTAGTGTATTTAATAATATATATGAAATAATATGAAATTTATTTTATAATATTTTAAAAATATTTTATATTCTATTTAACCTTATTCATAATATAAAACAAAACAATAATTTTAAATAATGACTAGCATAAAAATAAATAAATAAATAAATAAATAAATAAATAAATAAATAAATAAGTTGGAAGATAACGGGTATTCCAAGTAAATGAATAAATAAATAGAAAAAAATATACTCTTTATACATACTTATAAAACCTTCATTCATGTATTGCTCATAAAAACAGCATGCAGTGATCCATCAAGCACACAGAGCAGCAGGCACTAAACACTGATTTGTGAATTGTATACGAAAATCTTCAGAACACAAAGCAGCACATCTCTGTCCTTTGGCTCGTTTTTTATCTACAACATAACTGAGAAAATCCCCAAATCCGAACCACATTGGAAGTCTTACTGTTGTTTGATTCAGAGTCGAATCACTTTCTCACTGCAATTTTGTTCGTGTGCGAACCGAGTTCACCTCGGATCCTCAGATGCTCTCGGACCCGTCTGTGATCTCACCAGGGTTTCAGTGCAACTAGTTAAACCTCTATAAGGACTCAGAACAATCCTTAAACATTCTAATTTTATTTAGTGCTTGTTTTTTGTCTGTCTTATTCCAGGTTAAAGTGCCTGGAAATGAATCGCTATAGCGACACAATCCAGTCATTTTATGACTTCAGAAAGGCTTTCGGCTGCCACCGTGTTGACAGCACACACACACGCTAAGAAACATCGTGAGGACGTCCGACGTGTCTTTAAACCACAACGCCACCCAGACCGAGAGGCTCTCGGCCTCACAGAGGGATACAGTAACAGAGCCAAGACCCAATCTCAGATATGGAGACATGGAGCTGTGGGTGTCGTTAAAGAGCTTCCTGAGGAGAACATACTGTACAGCAGGTTAGCATGAGTCATTTACGTTCATTTATCAGTCATAATATGAGTGATTTACATTCTCTCGACACGGATTATCGATCATTTATCCTGAAAACAAAAAAATTGAAAGAAAACTGAGCTTTTAAAATCAGTCAGTTCAAAGAATTTGAAACAAAACTTTTTGTTTAAACATTTTCAGTAAGCAATTCATTAAGCCTGTCCTGGGAACACTGAGAACGAAGTGGGAATACGGAGCAGATGGGATGGGATGGGATGCAGCATCACAGGTACACCACACACAAAACACCTCCATGATTTTTTGAGGAAATCAGAGCAATTTGTAAACTTGGAAACCCACACAGACAACGAGACGTCTTGGGAACGGACAATAAACCGAGTTCAGGATCAAACTCGTGATGATGGAGACGTGATACCGTTAGACTACGTCCAACACCACCATTGCATCACCATTTCTCTTGTGTTAATGGACGCATGTTAAATAAACACAAAGAAAAACACATGATATTTGATGAAACTGGAAAGTTTACACTACACTACATCCCCACACTCTGGTGACTAAAGAACCCTGGAGGTTCATTCATTCATTCATTGATTTTCTACCGCTTATCCGAACTACCTCGGGTCACGGGGAGCCTGTGCCTATCTCAGGCGTCATCGGGCATCAAGGCAGGATCCACCCTGGACGGAGTGCCAACCCATCACAGGGCACACACACACTCTCATTCACTCACGCAATCACACACTATGGACAACTTTCCAGAGATGCCAATCAACCTACCATGCATGTCTTTGGACTGGGGGAGGAAACCGGAGTACCCGGAGGAAACCCCCGAGGCACGGGGAGAACATGCAAACTCCACACACACAAGGCGGAGGCGGGAATCGAACCCCCAACCCTGGAGGTGTGAGGCGAACGTGCTAACCACTAAGCCACCGTGCCCCCCCACCCTGGAGGTTAACTCGAGTTAATACAACATTGTTATATTCACAACTTCAGCACATTAAAGGATGTCTTTCTTACATTCTTAACACCTTTAACTCCAAGGAACTGTGAAGAAATCCAAACTAAACTTTCCTACTCACTTCTCTGTAGTTACTGTAGAAAGCTTGAACCTTTAACCTCCAAAAGGAACCTCAGAGTGTAGCAAGAAACCAGAATGTACATGAACTTTTACTTATATTTTGGAATTGGTTCTGGGGTCAGGATTTACAGACACGTTTATTTGATTGGGTTTATTTGGCAGATGCTTTACTCGCCTCTCAGAATAAAAAATATATATAAAGGAGGAGGAACGTAAGATTTTAGAAGCGAAGGTTTTACCGTGTGGATACGACGGGTCAGTTAGTGTAGGAGGGAAAGTTGGAAGCAAGAATCTCTGTTGTTAAAAGTTCGAAGATGTGAATATCTAAGAATGTATTATATAAAAAATGCATCATGTAAAACTTTTCTTTCCTAACAGCTCAGATTACTTCATATTCTTATTTTCTCTATTTTTACTTGCATAATTTTTGTACTCGTTCCTCAGCAGTTTCAGATCTTTAGAGAAAACCTTTGTTTAAGTACCAAAATTACAAAAAATTTAGTAGAAATTACAGTGAAAAATTTGTGGAAAAAATAAAACATTTAAAACATTTAAACAAAAGATTTGTAATACTGTAATTTGAATGTTCATTTTCTAAGCATGGTAATATTTGTATTGGAACTTTTTGAATTTTTTTATTTTTATTTTTTTTTTTACAAAATTGCTCTTACTTACTTATGCAAATGAAGCTAAATAAAATTTAAACCTAATTTTTGAATTTTTGACTCTTTTAGTGAATCAGGTTATTTGATTCAGTTCACCAATAAGAGTAAACTCTTTGGATTCCCAAATCACTCACCGTTCGCTCTTGTTCTTGTTGTTGGGTTTTTTTTTTTTATCCGAACCCAGACATATAAATTGTGATATTTTCACAAAATCGTGGCAGACTTTCTTGGTATCTTATTTTAGCTTTAGAAATAAGATTTTAAGATTTTACAAAATCTGCTGTCAAAATGAAAATGACAAATTTAATGAATTAATTAAAAAAAATTACCTCATGGATCAAGAACATTAATAATAATAATAATAATAATAATAATAATAATAATATAAAATAAAAGACTGGAAATGAATCATGCTACAAACGTGGTGGTTATCAGATTAGCCTGCACTCTACTATCATATTTTTTCCTATTTCAACGATCAGGAAAATCTTTTCTAAACGGCTGAGTGTGTTTCATCCATGATGGATAATCTCTTTTCCACCTGAAGGCTAAACACTGGCTTGCAAGATCACAATCGCAGCCCCGGTGGCTGGTGGAACATCTTATCAGCATCTCCAAAGCGAGGCTGGATTGAAGTTTAAGCGCAGCACACGAGTCTGAGTGTGTTGTTCAAACCACACGAACTGACCACATGCTCTATCTATCAGAGTAGATTTGCACAGTGGAGCACAGTGTATCAGCTCTACAGCTCGGCGTCGTGGAGAAATGACGAGCCCGAGCCTGAGGCACAGCTAATTCATCATCATCTGACGGTATATTAAGTGCGAGTCTTTCTCGAGATCTGGAGCACTGTTACGATCTGTTGTGAGGCTGAATAATGTCTACATAAATACAGTACAGACATAATGAACTAAATCTTTTTTTATGTTTACGTGTGACAAAAATCCACATTATTATTTGCATTTGTTATTTGTATTTATTAAATCCTTTTGGATTATTTGTTCCTTTACACATTGATTCATAGAACAGCATTCGCAATCAGCAGTTTGTGTCCTTATCAATTTTTTACAAGCTTGATCTGTGGTGCAAATACAAAATGGTTGAGGTTTTTTTTCTTTTTTTTTAAAAGCATATACTCAACAAATGCACAACTGTGGCTTATTAGCATCTTTGCTTATTAAAGTTATACAGACATACTAATGATTTCCTAAATAATTTTTAATAAACTGCTTCAAAACTGTTCCTGAACAGAGCTGCATTTTTCAGTCATTTTTCATTCCTATCAAAAAGAAAGACAAGAAAAATAATGAGAGTACTGATTTTTCTTCCTGTTAATGTAAAAGAAGAAGGAGGAGGAGAGGAAAGAGGAAGAGGAGCAGTAAAAGTATTATTAATTTATTAATCTACATAAATAAATAAATAAATAAATAAATAAATAAATAAATAAATAACATTTGCTGTTGCAACATTCAAAAATTACAACACAAGAGCAACAGGGCAGACTAAGGCTTAAAAGTGCACTATAAACACACAACATTCTACACACAGGAATTAAAATAAATAAAAAAAATAAAAATAAATAATAATAATAATAATAATTATCCAATTTATGGGGGGGCATGGTGGCTTAGTGGTTAGCACGTTCTCCTCACACCTCCAGGGTTGGGGGTTCTATTCCCGCCTCCGCCTTGTGTGTGTGGAGTTTGCATGTTCTCCCCGTGCCTCGGGGGTTTCCTCCGGGTACTCCGGTTTCCTCCCCCGGTCAAAAGACATGCATGGTAGGTTGTTTGGCATCTCTGGAAAATTGTCCGTAGTGTGTGATTACGTGAGTGAATGAGAGTGTGTGTGTGCCCTGCGATGGGTTGGCACTCCGTCCAGGGTGTATCCTGCCTTGATGCCCGATGACGCCTGAGATAGGCACAGGCTCCCCGTGACCCGAGGTAGTTCAGATAAGAGGTAGAAAATGAGTGAGTGAGTGAGTGAGTGAGTAAATGTAATAACGTGTCACACGTCACATGATGACATAAAGTAATGAAAAAAATGCTTTACTGTGTTGCACAGTTCTTTTATTTCAGTAAGAAGCCTTTTCTTCACGTGCCCCACTCACCCCAGCCCAAGCATAACCATCACGTCATCAGAGTAAAATGCAGCTGTTTCAGGGTAACATTAACAACTGTTCTCAGACCAGTCCTTCACACCTAGTGGCTTATCACCAAGGAGCAACACTGATTGATTATATTACAGGAACCGCAGAGGAACCACCATCAGAAACCAGCACAGACAAAAGTCTCATTAACATAAATAGCATAACCTAATTAACATTTAAGGCCTGGACTAAGAACTCTGAAGCCGTCTACAAGAAGGGCCAGAGACTATCTGCAGGACGATACTGAAGATGTTCTACGAGTCTGTGTTAGTCTCTTTTTTGCTGTTGCATGCTGGGGAAGCAGACTGAAGGTAGCTGAAGCCATCAGACTGAACAATCTCATCTGTAAGGCCGGTGATGTTCTGGGGTGGAGCTGGACTCTCTGACTGTGGTGTCAGAAAGAAGGATGCTGTCTAAGCTACTGGCCATCTCAGACAACATCTTCCACCTGCTCCATGATGTCCTGGATGGAATCAGGAGTACGTTCAGCTGCAGACTCATTCAATCAAGGTTCTCCACAGAGACACAGGAACCCAATTTTATCCTGAGGATTAATAAAGTATTTCTGATTCTGCAATCATGTTTTAATATTTGTGGTTTAATCTAACTCCACCAAACCCAAGGTACTATGTGCTTTGAGACCGCAATACAACGAATAAAGACATCTCAATCTTTACACAGAGAACAAACATCATCCTTATTTTTGTTACATTTCCTATTCCTCCTATTATGACCTCTCAGATTTTCCCAAAAGGCTAAAATGAATTTCTCTGGACAATTAAAATGCATCACAAATTGATGAATAGATCAGTTCTTAGGCTGCTGCTCTAATGATGTGTCTAAAACGACGCAGTATTCGACTCTAATTATTCAAAAGATTTTAATGAGGACAATATTTGCTGTTTTTTTCCCTAACGTTGTTATTCTTCACAGTGTGATGACCTGCAGTATTTCCTCAAACGTGTGAAACATACTGATAATTATGATGCTCGCAATGAATCGTAACCCACACCTTCTGTTTCCTGTGTCATACGGTTTAAATGCAAGAAATGTAAATGATCCACCGAAAACAATATGGATATTATTGTCTGTAAAGCTCGGAGGATTAACGGACACGGCTGTTAGAGGCCCGTTTATGAGTGTTGTGCCTGAGTGGCATCTCAATCAATTACAATTTCATCTCCGTTTGATTATGTGGTGAATTAAAGACTAATTGGTTTCAAAATGAAAGAATGAATACTAAATTATACTGAGATGAAGTTTGATGTTCGGACAATCTCAGGCAACCTTTGAAGTGGCTGAAAATGAAGATGGAGGGGAAACTTGGAGACTTATTTATTTTTAAAGATGCTTTGTTGCCATGTCTGTCTGTCTGTCTGTCCTCTCTCTCTCTCTCTTGCTCTCTCTCTCTCTCTCTATATATATATATCGTCGCTGTCAGACGGAATCCTCGTATCTCCAAAACCGTTATTTTTCAGGAAATTAAAAAAACGTCGTACCTTATCTGCAGTGCACAGGGTTTAGTCCGCGTTGCAGTGGATTGTCTTGCGCTAAATTCCTGTCCTCAGACGAGCACCAGAACTAGCGGGGGTCAAGATTTTTTTTTCTTTGAGCCCAGTGTTTTGAAGACATTTACCTCAGAAGACGTGTTGATTTGTTGCGACTCTTCTTGAGGAGAAATATGCCGTGAAGCTCTCCCGCGGAGTGAGGAAGAGGTGGACAGTTGAAGTGTCCAATGGAGTTATGAGATTTGCGCTCAAGCTATTTTCAAGACTTTAGATTGGTTAATAACTTGTAAAAATAATAACAGACCCATGTGGGGACTGACCAATAGCATCGATATGTGAAAAAATATGAAATTGACCAAATTTGGACATACAAGCTTTCAGCCCGACAGCAACGATATATATATATATATATATATATATATATATATATATATATATATATATATATATATATATATATAAACTATATTGCCAAAGGTTTTGGGACACCCCTCTAAATAATTAAATTCAATTATTTAAAATAAAACAAAAATTAAAATAATTAAACATCAACTTGAACTATAAATGAATAAAAACAACAAAAATATAAACGATAAAAATATACAGGTAGATCTTTTCTTTGATATTCACATAATTATTATACATTGTACACTCACACTGATGGAAAAAGTTCTGACATGTTTTAACCTTTTTAAATCACAAAACCTGCAATTCTAACAGCAGTATGCAGACAATTTATATCATTACACAACTCTGCCATGGTGATTGTTGCAAATCCAGCAAATGCGGTACTGAGAAATAAACGCTGCATGAAAAAATCTGCAGCAGTTTAACTTTTTGAGTGACAGCCATGTTTAATGCCAGGGCTTTTATTCTTCCCCTGAGTCGAGAGAATTTTCTCCAACTAATTTTTTTTGTCATGAGTAATAAGGTTTAGAGGGAACAGTGAGGGTGCTGCCTAGCATTCACAACACAATATAGGCTAATCCTGCTAAATTACGTCTGCCTGAAGAACAGTTATTAATACCCGGTGCTTTATGAGTCACTAAAGCTCTGAGGAAGCAACAACGTCATTTACAAACTTCTGAATATGGCCTACGTGGGGTCACATCTCACAATGCTCATTTTTAAACAAATACAGAAATGCTGGAACAGAAAGGTCCTGATTTCCAGATATTTCCAGATATTTCTGGACGTGTTGCAAAACAGTCGAACATCCCTCGTCCTGAAAAAAATTTAATCTCTCTGAGCTCAACCAGAGACTCGCTGACTTCAATTAAAACCCTTGTCTTAGGGGGCAGAGCTGTAGAAAATGTCCTCTCCAGGCACCAGGGCATTTGAGCTAAACAGTTGACTGATCTTGACCTCTTAAGACTATGATGGATGACAAGACCTCCTTCACCCCTCCACACCCTGAGTTCTGAAAAACAACTGAGGTACTGAATCGTGAAACTTTATGATCTGTCTGTAAACTACAGTCTAGTTGATGTCTTGTCCAAAAATTGACAACAGGTGGCTAACAGTGTTAACAGTATTGTCGTTTATTTGGCTGTAGAATTCCTTTAGATATTTGCAGTTAACAGTTTTTTTATTAGCTTGTTAGCTCTACCAATTAGCATTAAATAAATCTTTAAATAAATCATTCTCTGTGTTCTAGCTGTAGAAACAAATATAACATTATTTCATGCCAAAATACAGAGCTAAGGTTTGATAGATAGATAGATAGATAGATAGATAGATAGATAGATAGATAGATAGATAGATAGATAGATACTGTAGATAGATACTTTATTGATCCAGGAGAAAATTCAAGATTCAAGTTGTTGTTGTGAAGATTAAAAAGATTTATAGGTACACCTTAGAAATCTGACTTAAAATAGTCTCAGGAATGTCAGGACAGCTAGCTAACTGACTCGCTTCTAATAATTTACTAGCTAATTATTAGCTAATGAGTAATACTAAAGATCATATAAATATTTGTAATTCTTATGGAACTCCTGTCAGGTGAGCTATTTTAGATAGCTGGCTAATGTAAGCAGTGGATATCATTAAAATTTTTCTCTGAAAGTCTGTCAGGTTAGCTGGTGCTAGTTGTGAATGTATTTAAGCATTAATCAATATATCTTAGAAACCAGTCTTAAAAATCCTGATAGAATAGCTTAAATCTGCTATTTAAACATACTAGTATTAGCAGTGGTTAAAGTTTTCTTAACTAGTTAACAGAGTTTCAACATCTCCAAATATTGTATAAAATCCTCACAGAAGATAACTGTTAATATATTAGCTTCTCTGAATAGGACTTAAAATCTGCAGAAAAATCTTTGCAAACTTGAATTCCTTGCATAAATATGAACTACATTCCTGTCAGAAACTCTGTGCAGTTAGCTTTAATATTACCAGTTAATATTATTAACATGTCTAAATAGGACAGATAAATCTTTATAAGAAATGTTTATCTTATCTTTTATTAGTAGTCAGTCTTTAAGCATCTCATAATATGGCTTGAAGATCCTCTCTGATATTGGGTCAGATACTGTATGCTAATTTGCCTAACGCTGGCTAATGTTAGATATGGAAGTTATTAGCATGTCTTAAAAATCCTATCAGCTGCTGGTGATTGTTAGCAGTCAGTGATTTCAACATCTCTGATAACTTGTCAGGTGAGCTAATGTTGGTAAATGATAACAGTCAGTGTTTTTAACATCTCTGATATCTGATCAAATAAGCTTATTTTTCTAGCTATGGCTAATATTAGCTGTGAATGTTAGTAGTATGTCTTATAAATCAGAAATCTTCTCAGATTAGCTATTTATCTACTTGGTGATTGTTAGCATTCACTGTTTAGAAATCTTGTCAGATAAGCTAGTTTACCTAGCACTGGCTAATGTTAGCTGTGAAGGTTTATATCTCTAAATGTCTAAGGTTTGTTATCTATAAATATGTTTTTAAAATTCTTTCAGGAATCTTGTCAGGTTAGCTATTTAGCTAGCTGGTGAATAATAGCAGTTCTTAACATCTTTAAATATAGCTTAAAGATCATCTCTAATATTTTGGCAGATACTCTGATTTTCCTAGTGTTGGCTAATGTTATTAATCTTGTCCTCAAAATCCAGTGGTTCTGGGTGGGTAAGAGTTAATATGAAAAAAAATCATCTGCAAAGATGCGAGGTACGATAAAGCCGTGAAGGAAAAAAAGGAAATTTAATGCGTCATCCTTCGCTGCTCAGGACGAGAGACGAGTGCAGTGGCGGCACAGCTGAGGTTATAAGCACAGATTAATGCAGAAACGCTCTTGAATGTTTGTCACCTCTTTTGATCTTTCGTCACTTTGTGAAGCAGAGGATGAGTGCGGGTGGTGAAAGATGAACAGATGACATGAAGAATTTGCATTTCTGTGGTTTAGATGCTCACAAGGCACACACAGGAAGGACGATATACACAGAGATCAGAGTGAAAGAGGAAAAACAGTGCAGTTGAGTAGGAGGACGGAAAATGTTCCGAATGAAGTGTGAGGAAGCATGATTTATTTTTTTTATCAACATCATAAAATATATTAAGAGAAAACTACGATGCCTATGATGTAACTGTACCAACCAACGTCAAGCGGTTAAGGCTCTGAATTGAGGATCGAGGTTCAAGTCCCAGCATTGCCAAGCTACCACTGTTGGGCTTCAGTGGTGATGTATCATGGCTGACCCTGTGCTCTGACCCTAAATTACGAAAGAAAGAATTTCACTGTACTGTAATGTCTATGTGACAAAATAAAGGCTTATTCTATAATTGTTATTCTACCTACACGTTATGAAGCTCTAGCTATACAAGTCATTGTGTAAATTGTTGCCATAGAAACGTTAGCTTAATATAATTATATTATAAACCTGTGATTTGAGCAGCGTGTCCTGTATGGAAATGACAGAGCTGTGAATGAACAGCGGTAGCTTGTTCCAGGTCTGGCTTTCACATTTGTGCTGAGCTCTAATCTCAACCCGATTCTCGATCTGGGAAGCTTGCCACACTCAATGTGGATTAGCGCTGAGCTAACAGGGGGCTCCTTCCAGGCAAAAAAAGGGCACATTACAACCTTTAAAAAGTAAGACACTTCTCTAAACTGTCTGTCTATCATAAATTTTAAATTATATATATAATTTAAAGTTATATAAAATGTATGCATGGTATATATATCATTAGCACTAAAAGTACCTGCTAAAGAAGGATACAATTTCATACTAGATTATTACCTTAAGCCCATGATGGAAATGTGAGAAAAAGCTATTAAAGAAAGTTTAGTTATATAAAGTTTATGCATGGTATATAAAGTTTATGCATGGTGTATATAATATAACAAAGCAAGATGTTTTAACATTTTTGGTGCACCATATACCATAAAGCATCTACTATATTATAGTCAAGCTTCCAAGCCATCCTACTGTGGCACTAAGGATTCTTCTCTTATAAAGAATAATAAGATTACAGAATACAGTATGGAGTGAGGAATCTGAGACTATATCTCTCTAAATCCCTAAGAGTCGTAGCTTGACTCTTGTTGACTCTTCAGCTCTTCAGACGGGGGACTGAGATAGTCATCTCAAAATATTGATTCTGTAATCATTCAAGCGTTTGTGTGTGGATCTGGATGTGAATTTTGGATCGTTGCCCTGTTTGAAGATACAGTACAACCTCAGCCCACTTTAACATCTAAAGAACTGATGTCATTTCCTTTAAATCCCCCAAATATACTATGATCACTTTTTATACATTTAATAAAACCATTATTGTTGGCAGAAAACTGTATATTTACTTAAGATGTTTGTTGTTTATTGACTGACTAAATTTAGTGGGTTTTTATGTATGCTATAAATGTTGTTTTATGGTTCAACATGTTTAGCTTGCTCTCTGGGTTAGTTGAAAGATAAACATATTACAGTTATTAAGCTCTGTTTGTTTGTTTTTGGCCAGGGTTGCCAGATAAAAATAATTGCCACTGCCTCTACAACATTTAAAGTAATTTTTGCAATTTTATACAAAAGAAAAAACACTACTCACAATGCTACACTATTAGTTCTTTTCTATTATGTTTTTTTTTTATATTATCAGAATTGATGGTGTTTATACAGTATGTGTTGTATAGACCTTCCAAATATTGTTTATAGCTGCATGAATGTGTCTGATTTATTTGTGGCCAAAATGCAGGTCACAGTTATTTATGTGCTGGAGAAAAGTGTCAGCAGTCCATGGCAAATGAGGTGAAGAAAAAAACAAAAAAAAAACAAAAAAAACAAGGCCTCCTGAAAAACAAACAGTTGCTGCAGTCAGCAAGAGACAGACAAGACCAGAACAGACTGAACATAACTATTCAAGAAATAAAAATACAAGAAATCCAGTATTCTCCATGTTAAACAATGATAGGACATTATTTAGGAACGACACATTGGAAGAAGTTTTTTCACTGATGAAAACTTTTATTTAACTTAATACATAGTAAATAATCCTATACTATAACATGTTATATAGGGGACTTATTTTAGTCCCTTAAATTTCATAAAAATCTTAAATGACTAATGTGTCTGAACTAGAAAAAATGCTAAAGTCTGTATAGCTCGTGAAGTCTCTGGAAATGAAATTAAATAGAAATGTTTCTCTAAAGCTGTAAGTGTAAATTTGACACGTCATTCTTACTATGAGGTGGTATTGCAGAGAATCACTTCACAGAATTTCCTTTTAGCTTACAGCACTAATGTAGTCTGTCTCTCTTTTTCCCTTCCTCTAAAAGCCACTCCAAATACTCAGCGGGCATGGAACTGCATTACCACCTAAGCGCAGACCAAAAAGAAAAAAAAACAAAACTTTGGAACTCTCCTGATTAGAGGAGGTTAATGTGCTTTGACAGAACTTTCCTCCAGGCCTTTCTACTAACTCTCCCTGTGTGCATCCAGGGACTGAGAGCCAGAGATGAAATCATGAGCATGTGGATGTCTTTGTGATTGCTCTATTAACCACCTGGCCAGTGGAATCATGAACCTGTCGCTCTGAGGGTTTCTAGGCCAGTCAAAAGGGTGACACTTGAATATTTTTTTAACCTAAGATAGCAAGGATTAAGGCCATGGTTAAGAGTTTTAGAGTAGGTATTCAATCAATGTGTTTATAAAGAACACTGTGATGGTAGATATTGTTTAAGGTCAAGATATCTCCTGAAGGTTGAAAACAGAATGAAGTTCTTGCAAGTACTTAAATATTATAGGCAAATATAAATATCGAAATTGTTGTCCTTTTGAATTCATTGTACTAGGGGAGATATATATTGCTGCATATTATATGTACAATTCCATGCGTCTATCTGTACTGGTATGTGCTACTAAATATCCATATCAGGACTTAAGTATCTGTGGCCTTAATCTGAATTCCTACTCAACCTCAGCTACATCACTCAAGTTCATACTTGAGCCTATGGATTTTTTTTTCTCACATGGTTATTTTACTTTGCCAACAAACTTGGTGCATAATTTATACCACCATGACTATCTAAAAGTAATGCTATAAATTCATTGCAAAGCTCCACATGTTAAAATAAACAAATGTGGCCTTTCTTTGTCCCATGAGGTTTGTATGTAAGAGTAAAACATTCTTTATTTGTTGCATACTATAGATACTACTAGATACCCTAGAAGTAACAAGACTCACAGGTGTTATACAAGACCATTTGCTGGAGGTTTATAAATAGTATCGTCTACAATCCCAAATTATTTAAATATTGAACAAGGCAGGTTGAGCCGTGACCCGAGGTAGTTCGGATAAGCGGTAGAAAATGAATGAATGAATGAATGAATGAATGAACAAGGCAGGATGGACACAATGGACACAAAATTGTCAAAAATAATTCAGTGAGCCAGCCAGGAGTCTAACACAAAATCAACCAACATAAAGAAATCCAGAATCTAAGAAACAGAGTAAACAGAGAATCGAGACATTCAAGGGTCTTCAATAATAAGCAGAAAATGATTATTGAGCACTGAGATAGATCTGTTGCTATTTGCTAATGCAACATGTAAACAGAATATATCTTGAATTTACATTTATGGCATTTGGCAGACAACCTTATCCAGACTTACTTTTCTCATTTTTACAACTGAGCTGCTAAGGGACTTTGCACAGGACCAGCTGTATCAGCTTGGTGGTCTGGGGATTTGAACTCACAACCTTTCGACCAACAGCCCAACAAATTCACCACTGAGTTACTTCCCCTAGAGTAACATGTTGGGTGTGTTTTAGCTGTGCTTAGCCTTCAGAAGCCAAGCAACATTGCCAAAAGAAAAACAGTCAGGCTGATTGACTCCAATGTATAACCTTTTATCATAAAGGAAAGCCTCTTGAGTCAGCTTACAGCATGCCAAAGTGTTATGTTAAAAGATGCTAGTTTGCACGGCTCAGCAGTTTGCATGCCTCTCATCTGTTGGCAGATAAAATGGAGCTTAGCATCCATACTCATTTGTTTGGCCTCATTGGGTCAGTAATGAAGGCTGGCCGAAGGGTGAGCATTATGAAAAGTGGCCTCTGTTTATTCCAATCTGACAGCCTGCATTGGAAAGCGCATTTAGCCGAGACGTATGGGGAAATTTCCAAATCTGTGTGGGCACTAATTTTAATGCAGGCTGTCAGCTTAGTTACATGCACATTTTTCACATTTTCAGGGCTATGTTTTAAACTCAATGCGAGTGGACATGACAGAAAGAAATGGGTGATATTGTTTGGCACTTTAATTTTCTGCTAACAGACTAATTATCCAAAGCTGCCATGAATACCATATTATTTTTATCCAACAGGTGTACATGGTGCAGGATTTATTATATATTGTTTTTTATCCAAAGTAGTCTCTTTGTTTGTAGATTAATGGAAGTCTAATACTGGGGACACAATCCAGGTCCATAAGGACATAAAGAAAATAATTACAATTACAGCAAATAATGAGTAGTCCCAGGAAACAGGACAAAAAACAAACATAACCACAACAACAGCAAAACAGTATACAATGACAACCAACCAGCTTAGCAGAGCAACGAATTTTTAAATCTTCACCTCATTACAAGTATATTGAATCTTATTTTGTACTGAATCTTGTACTTTTTTTTATATTGAATCACTGGTTAAACCTTTAAAGCACTCTTAGTAAATGTTGAAAACAAAATGTTAACCATATACTCAGATAGTTTTAATGCTAAGATCTTTTTGTCACTTTCATTGTTGTAAATTTGACACACAACACATCTGTCATGGCATCATGATATATGAGTTCTGAATTAATACAGTTTTCAATTACCCACTACAACCTTTACACATAAGCCACTGTTTGGTCCATGTAATGCCTAAATCTTCGCCTGTTAATCAAATCCTCAATAACATTGTCATCTTGATATCACAGAAATTAACACAAAATCAAACATAAAAGAGTTACCACTGATTTTCTGTAGGTTTGGGCAGAAATGCATCATGTGCCATCATCACAACATGCATTCATCTCTCATTCATTCAGTTCTCATAGGAAATCATTTTATGTCTGTCATCACTAGTAGAAGTTTAAATGAAGACTCCTGCGTTTACAATTTTGCCACTTTAAGTATATTTCTGGGGGAAAAGATGCACAAAAAACTTTTGAAAAAAGAAGCAGAAAAATCAAACATTATTGGCTGTAAAAGCTCTCAGAAATCCTGGAGGGACTGATTGTGCTGCTAAGCCTTTTGACTCATCCTAGAAGAATTGTTTATCACAATTCTCAATTCTGGCCAGTCCTCCCAACACCTACCGTGCAAGAAAGCCGAATCCTACGTACGACTACTCTACAGTGATCCAAAAAAACCCTTGGAGAACTACACCAGGTTACGTATGTAACCCGGTTCCCTGAGAAGGGAACGAGACGCTGCGTCAGTGCTGACGCTATGGGAACGCTTCTGTGAGGAAGTTGTGTCTGAAGCTCTGTGTGCACACACGCCATTTTAATGGCTCGGGAAGGACACGTGACGGAGTGATTACGCGCCAGCAAGTCCATATAAGGGCATCTACGTCACACTACTCCAGCTTCTATTTGTCTGAAGGAAGCGCGAGAGGATGCCCGGAGCGTGGCCAGCGACGCAGCGTCTCGTTCCCTTCTCAGGGAACCGGGTTACATACGTAACCTGGTGTAGTTCCCTTTCGAGGGAACTCGACGCTGCGTCAGTGCTGACGCTATGGGAACGCCAATACCCACGTCGCCACGCACCGGTTGATGACTGTGCCAGAAGCCGTGAGAGAGCACGAGCAGACTGGGAACAGACCATCAAGGCCCTGCAGGACCTGGGACCCTGGAGTAGGGTCCAAGACCAGGTTATAGATCCAGATAAAGGTGGGCGGAGAGGACCAACCTGCCGCAACACAAACACCTTCAAAGGGAACACCCCTGGCCAAGGCACTGGATGAGGCAATACCCCTAGCGGAGTTAGCCCTGATGCCGAGAGGCGAGGCAAGACCGCGCACCTCATAGGCCTGAGCTAGTGGCCTCCACTACCCAGTACACCAGGTGCTGCTTGGAAACCGGATGACCCTTATTCCGGCCCAGGACGGACAAAAAGGGGCGGAGGAGTTACTCCACGAGCCAGAGCGGTGGACACAAGTCCTCAAGGCCCTCAGTGGGCAAAGCAAATGCAGCCTCTCCTGTCCCGCCGACTCATGGGGCGAGGGACAGTTGGCCAGCAGTATGACTGGACAGCCAGCCATCCTGGGCACCTTAGGGACATATCCTGCCCCAGGACAAAGCCTGAGAATCCCCCACTCTCTCTCGAGAGGCCAAGGCTAGGAGCAGAGCCAACTTTAGGGCCAGAAACTACTCAGAGGCTGACTCCCTGGGCTCAAAGGGGGCTACCAGCAGCCCCTCCAGGACCACAGAGAGGTCCCAGGAAGAAAAACGTGGTCTGCAGGAAGGCCTCAGCTGCCTGGCACCACGCAGAAAGCGAGAGACCAGAGGGTGCCTACCCAGGAGGCCCCGAGGACAGGCTCGTGGCTCGCAGCGATGGCGGCCACGTACACCTTTAAAGTAGGGTGGGACAGGCCCCGAGAAAAGCAGGACTGCAGAAACTCCAGCACTGTACCAACCAGGCAGTGAACTGGACCCTGACAGTGTTCATCGTCCCATAGGCGAAAAAGCCTCCACTTCAGAGCATATAGCTTCCTAATGGAGGGAGTCCCAGCATTCAGTAGAGACTCGGTCACCTCATAAGAGGGCTGCCTCTAGGAACTGGTCCCCCTCGGGGGCCAGACCCGAAGCATCCACATCTCGGGGCGGGGGTATGGGATTACCCCCTGCCCCTGAGAGAGAGGGTCCTCCCTGACGGGAACCTCCATAGAGTGCCGTTCAGGAGGGAGGCTAAGACCGTGAATCAAACTGGAGAGGGCCAACGAGGGGCAACTAGGAGTAGGTTGACCCGGTCGTGGCGCACTCAGGCTAGGACTTGCGGGAGCAGAGCTACCGGGGGGAGGCGTACGGGCCTCGGCCACGTCCATACCAATTTCGCTCCTCCCCGGGCCGCAGCACCTGCCTCGACAGGAAGTCTGCCTCCAGATTTACATGCCCTGGGATGAAAATCGCTCTCAGCGAAAGGAACCTGGTCTCTGCTCAGAGCAGAATCTGCTGTGCCAACCTGAAACGGGGGCACAACGCAGACCGCCCTGATGATTGATATGGGGAACCACCGCAGTGCTGTCTGTCTGTACTAAGACATGGCAGCCCCTGAGGTGTGGAAGGAACTGTTAGAAACACAGCCCTCATCTCCAGGCAGTTTATGTGCCACGAGAGATAAGGGCCCTCCCATAGACCCTGGGCAGGACGGCCATCCTAGGCCGCTCCCCAGCCCGAAAGCGAGGCGTCCATCGAAAGAGTCCTGCGATGGTGACACGCCCCTAGAGTGGGACCCAAGGCCAGAAACCGGGGTCTTACCACATAAGAAGGGTATGAAGCCCACAGCGCGTAACCCTTATAACCCTCAGGGGATGTCCGCGAGGATGAAAGCCCGCACCCCTGAGCCAGAGCCAGAGTGGCCTCATGTGAAGCAGACCCAAAGGGATAACGTTGGCTGCTTCCAACATGAGGCTGAGCACCCTCTGCGCCTCGGCGACAGAGAGGCCTTGGCCTAGCCAAATAGCTTTCACCGTTGGTAAGACGGAAGCCACCCAAGCGGGAAACAGATGTGCCCGCATCGTGGGGGAGTACCAAACTAGCCCCAGAAAGGTGGTTCTCTAAAAGGAGAAAGCACACCCTTATCTGGGTCCAACCTGAGGCCTAGAGACCTCATATAGGCAAGCACAACATCTCGATGACTGGCCGCCACAGCCTTTGACTGGGCCAGAATGAGCCAGTCGTCCAGGTAATTCAGTACACGGATGCCCCGGAGACAAAACAGTGCCCGGGCAGCGTCCATGCACCTTGTTAATGTGTGTGGTGGAAAGAGCTAGGCCAAAAGGAAGAACACAATACTGGTACACTTCGCCTCCAAAAGTGAACCCGAGGAACTTCCTGTGCTCTGGCAGGACACCTATGTAAAAATAAGCGTCCACGAGGTCAATCGTCACCAATCAGTCTTTGGACCTGATCTGGGACACGATAACCTTGAGCGTGAGCATCCCGAACTTGTACGTCTTCAGAGTACAGTTCAGAGCCCGGAGGTCCAAAATTGGACACAGCCCCCCGTCCTCCTTGGGGACAACAAAATATCGGCTGTAGAAGCCGGAGTCCCGCTCTGGGAGGGGAAAAAACTCTAAGGCCCCTTTCCTCAGAAGTGAGAGACGTCCCCCTTGGAGGAACACCGCCTGGTGCCTGCCAACAACCGTGGGCAGCACACCTTCGAAGCGCGGGGGACGAGAGGAGGACCGGATGCTGTAGCCTTTTCCTACGGTATCCAGAACCCACTGAGACACACCTGGCAGAAGTTTTCACGCTGCCTGGCCGTCTGATAGTGGTGTCAACCTTGTGCAGACCTCCCAAGTGCCCTGAAACTGGCAGGTGCCAACTCAGGGAGCTCTGTGCAAGGAAGAGGAGCGGGCACAGACCTTACTGCTCCCCGAAACGCCAGAGGCGGCGGGGCAGGCAGTAGAGGGGCCTTCCTGAATAGGATGCTCCTAGGAACCCCAGCCCTCAAGCATCAGGGCTCCTTTGTAGCCCGCCTGGCCGAGATGATGGACCTAAGGTCCCCGCCTTGGAAGATGGCCCAGGCTGCTCGCAGCGGCGGGGGAGCACAATGTCAGTGGCTCGGCGGTAGCTCAGACACCACCTGAGGTTCCAATCCCTCGCCACCGTCGAGGTCTGTAAGCAGGTCAGCTTGGTAGGCCTGCAAAACCGCCATGGTGTGCAGGGCCGCACATGCTTGGCCTGCTGCCACGTAGGCCTTACCCATAAGGGCTGAAGTGGTTCTACATGGCTTGGATGGAAGGGCAGGCTTCCGCCATGCAGTTGATGTAAGTGAGAGATAGCCCGCAAGCGTCTCTACAAACTTGCCATCGCCCCATACCCATGGCTTTCAAGCCCTATAATGGCCGAAAGGTCAGACATGGCAGGGGAAAAAACACGCGCTGAAAATGGACTTCTCCACGACCTCGACACCTCAGCATGGAGGTCTGTGAAAAATGGCAGCCGCCTGCGTGAAGGTGGCCTATGGCCTGAACTCAGAAAGTAGTCGTCTAGCTTAGAACGGACGACACTAACTTCCTCTTCCGGCCAATCTAATTTTAATCTAGACACAGCGCGCTTCACCGCCTTGAGGAGCTCCCCGAACGCCGCTGATTTTGTCGGCTGTTCGGAGAGGGGAAGCTCCCCCACGCCCACATCGAGCTCCTCAGAGCTCGACGCGGAAAGCGGCATGCTCACTTCCGGGTCGGGAGAAATCGCAGCGCGAGCTCCCGAAACCGAAACCAAGCGAAGGGTGTTAGGGGAGAGGGAAAGAGAAAGGGAACTCGTCTCTTGCTCCGTCTCCACTAACTCAGCTAGGCGAGAACGGAGAATATGCCGAGGGAATCCCTCACCATGCACGCAGCCGGCTCCCTCGAGAGCCGACCGCGCATGCTTCTCTACCAAACAAACGACGCAAAGAGAGTGCGTGTCGTCCCCCGTGATAAAGCGGGGGCACGGATGCACGCATCTCTTAAAATGCTTAGTTTGCAACATATTATTTTCCTTGCCTAGCTTTCCCTAAAATATATATTTTTTTCTCTCCCTGTACTAGACAGACAGGACAAACAATTGACACACATACACAGAGCGCTTCCTGAAGACAAAGAAGCTGGAGTAGTGTGACGTAGATGCCCTTATATGGACTTGCTGGCGCGTAATCACTCCGTCACGTGTCCTTCCCGAGCCATTAAAATGGCGTGTGTGCACACAGAGCTTCAGACACAACTTCCTCACAGAAGCGTTCCCATAGCGTCAGCACTGACGCAGCGTCGAGTTCCCTCGAAAGGGAACTACAAATATACTCAGTGGAGGAGTGATAAAAATAAACAACGCCAGAGGGTGAGGTCATAGAATCTTTCATGTATTTAATAAGCTGTAAAAATCCACCAGGGACCTTTTCATGCATCCTCGGAGAAAATAATGTCAAGCTTTGTCACATAGACATGTAAACAAAGGCCAGAGCAGCGTACAATAGTGCTAAGTTTATTTCTGCATTCGGTTTCTAAGGTCTCCAGACAAGGTAATTTGAGCAAAGTGTCATTTGAAGAAGATTAAGCTAATTGTTTTTTTTTCTCTGCTCACCCTCTTCAGTTTTTCACACCTATCCTTTTGTTTTTGGTAGTCTGTGTGTGGGGGAAGTGTTCCAACAGCAGACTAGAGAGTGGCACACTGTGTCTGATTGCTTCTCAGGCTCAAAAGCAAAATAAATAAATAAATAAATTAATTAATGGGGAATAGAGTGACATTTTTCATGAAAGGTTAGCAGTCAGATAATCGCTTTCACTGGCCTCTATTGCAAAGTTTAGAAGTACAGACAAGCGGACATCTCACAATTCCCTCAAAAGAAAAGACTCCGAGAATCAAATGTTATATAAACTAATAAAGCTAATGTATTCTTTATAATCTCAATTTTTTTTTTTTTACTTACCTGAAAAATGCACTAGAAATTTTTTTAGAAAGTTTGTATGGGCTATAAAGCTGCAGCTTTGTCCTTTAACTCAAACACATCATTAAGTACAATAATGATTAGAAAATACCCGAGGTGAGGTGCCTTCATGTAGTTGTAGTCGCTTACTGTACATTTTTTCACTGATCCTATGATGTATCGTAATAATGTTCCCAGCAAAGTTGCTGTTGTTGGTTAACATTCTGTGCTGCTTGGAGTCTGGTTAGCAACTTTAATTCATATTTGAGTTAGTTATATAACTGCTTTTGCTTTGAACTGTTCTGGGATTAGTCACTTTTTCCATAACATTACAACTTTAAAACATTACAACAAAAAACAGTTTAAGTTCTGTCAATAAAATGTATGAGCACAGAGGCCACGCCTCTTTAACAGGGACTGACAGGCACAGAGGCCACGCCTCTTTAACAGGGACTGACAAGCACAGAGGCCACGCCTCTTTAACAAGGACTGACAGGCACAAAGGCCACACTTTCTTTACTGGGGCTGATGGGAATAAAGGCCACACCTCCTTTACTGGGACTGACAGGAACAGAGGCCACATCTCCTTTACTGGGACTGAAAGGCATAAAGGCCACACCTCCTTTACTGGGACTGACAGGAACAGAAGCCACACCTCTTTTACTGGGACTAACAGGCATAGAGGCCACACTTTCTTTACTGGGGCTGATGGGAATAAAGGCCACACCTCCTTTACTGGGACTGACAGGAACAGAGGCCACATCTCCTTTACTGGGACTGAAAGGCATAAAGGCCACACCTCCTTTACTGGGACTGACAGGAACAGAGGCCACACCTCCTTTACTGGGACTGAAAGGCATAAAGGCCACACCTCCTTTACTGGGACTGACAGGAGCAGAGGCCACGCCTCCATCACTGGAATTGACATGCACAGAGGCCACAAACATACAAAATGATGAACCGTTTCAAAATGTGTCTGAAATCAAGTCATTCACATTCCGAGAGAATCTGCCAAAAAATCTAGCCTGGCTTCCTCGATCAAATATGCTGTATTTGTGATTCTTAAATGGTGCTATTAATTATGTGCTTTAATCAATTTCGGTGATAAGTTTTGGCTCTGCAGATACTAAGAGTTTTATAGAAGAGGGGAAGAGAGAGAGAAAGAGAGAGTGTCACAGAGCGCATTAGAAAAAAATCAATCTCGCCGTCTCTTTCTCCGGCTTGCTTGGAACGCTTCCCTTTGCTCTCCCAGTTGTTTTCTTCTAACAATTTTTTTTATTGATTTTTGTTTTCCCCTTTGCCTTTTTTTGTGTGAGCTGACCTCTGTGCTTATTTTCTAACTGATTCTCTAGCAAACGTGTCCAGAAAATATTGTTTTTTTCTATAATTTATTTATCATAAAAGCACTTTGTTGGCATCACTGAAATATTCACCGTAATAACAAAGAACTGATCAAGATTTAATAAGAAGATCTAATTAATGGAATTAAACATGTACTGTTCAGTTCTGACAGAAGTTATATAACCAGTGAAGGGAAAAAAAAAGTTTTCACACCGAAGCAATTTATTTTAAAAACTTAGCATGTCATCAATTGATTCGAATAATAATAATTATAAAGAAACTGGAGCTTTATATCCGAGGCCTGTCGATGGCTCTCTACATCTTGGGATTTGACCTTTTATTCACAACTAAAAATCGACACATTAAATAAATAACTAGAGACGCTTCAAATAGTGTTTCTCACTGAATTTTGCTTCGTTGATTTATTTAAAAAAGAAAGCACACTTCTTCATTATGTCTTTATTAAATTTCAGCAAGGAGCCATGTACAATACATTCGATTAATCATGATCCCCCTTCCCAACTCCGCTGGAGAGCAGGGACAGCTCTAATTAAATAAAAGGGGTCGGGGAAGTTCAGCTAATATTAAATCAGTAGAGATAAAAACAGAGCTGCACACAATTGCAGAGATGAGAGAGTGAGAAATCCATTTTCTACAAAAAGCAATAGCCAATTTCAGTTGCTGTTTGGATTTGAGAGCTTTCATGAGTCACCTCTGTGTATTTTTTCCCCCCGTCTGCCTTTAAATCATTGTATTGGAGGACAAACCTCAATAACTGCCCTCATTTCTTTATAGCAAATATTTAAAGGGGAGGGTTAAATATCTCACAATCAAGGGATTTGAAATGGACAACTTTCTGGTCACTGAGAAAAACAAAAAACCTTAACCACTAATTAACTCACCAGTTTGGCTCCTTCATAAGTCTGTCTTCCCTCTTTAGTGAAGTTTAGCTAGCTTGTTTACAGCTTAGCTTAGCTACTTTTTAGCATGGCATGGCTGACACATCTTGTGCCACACACTTGATTTTGGAAAGTATTTGGATACTAAATGTACAAACAGCTGTTTGCTAAAACAGACAATAACACGATTTATTAACAAATATATATATATATATATATATATATATATATATATATATATATATATATATATATATATATATAGGGAAAAAATCAGGAAAACAAAAACACAACACGGCTAAACAAACAGGTTACATAAACCAACCCAGTCAAAGAAAAGGCAAGGACTCTGCAAAGCTAAATGTAATGCGGAGGAAATAAATATACATGATGATTAACAGGCAATTAGGAACAGGTGAGTCCAGACGTGAAACACGTGAATGTTCAAGCAGAGTCCTGACATGATCGAGTACAATGATATCAAGTACTCAAATATTTAAATGCTTTTGTTAGCTAATTGTAGCAGCAATACTGTCAAAACCCTTATATTAACAAATAAACGAAGGCTTAGTTGGTTGCGCCTGAATAATGACAATAAAAGCATTTTATCTTACACAGTAATTGAGTCTTTTGGTGTCCATGTCCATTTGACAGGAAGTTCTATCACCTGATTACCAAATAAGGCAACAGCCACGAGAGTTGTGTAGTCACAAATCATTTTTCATTTGATTTAATTGTCATTGTAACATGTTTATGTTATACTGTAGTCTAAGATCAATTCTAAAAACGTGTATAATTGCTGATATAAATGTTGTCAATTTTTTTGTCTAATTAACTTTAAAAACAAGGAGAAAATGACAGACTGCATGAAGGTACAACGGTTTATAGCAGGGGTGTTGCTAGGGTTGGAAAAAGAAGGTGCTTTAGCTACCTGAGACTATGACTTACCAACAGCTGCATTATTATAACATCACAATCTCTTCCAGTGAATGAATGAATAAATGAATGATTGACGCCTGTACGATATACGTATACTAATAACAGCGCCACCTGCTGACCGGAATAGGTACAGTTGTGTTTAACAGCTTGAGTCGTATGTTTTAAAACTGCGTATTGTGTAATGAACATGTAAAATAAGAGCTAGTATACAGGCAGGTTTATTGCACTGGTAAGTCTTGTACTTTATTTGTGGTGTAAAATGATTTCAGTCTCCAAAATACCAGGGGCATTTGATGGCTCACGAGGGGGCTTAATTCCCCAAAGCCCCACCATCGCAACGCTACTGGTTTATAGCTGCCTGATTTACTGACATTTCATGACATAATGTAGTAATTGAACAAATTAATAAAAGTATGAGGTGTCTATCTAAATATATCTTAAACATAGAAATACAATATTGAATATGCGGTATTAGGAAAATAGTCAAATTTGGGGGTTTTCTCTGTATATATAACAAATTCAAGTAATGTTCATATTGATTGCCATCTTCTTAGATCATAGTAATTTGTCTGAACAGTCTGGACAGTCTACTTCCCTGCTTTATATTTTTGAAGCTCAGCAGGAAGATGTTTTTGATGCTGATGATCTTAAAGGCTCTCATGGAAATGCCCACACTGCTGTGCTCTCTGTGAAATTGTGTATGTTTACCTCCTAGCTAAGAGCTGCAAATGATAGTGCTCAGGAATGTGCAGGATGTGAAGGGTGTCGTCTTTGATTGCGGGGGTTTCGATGCTAGCTGGTGTTTCCTGCATTAAAGTCGAGGTTGCCATTTCTTTCACTTGTACACATTTGGTGAAGTTAAATATCACATTTCCAAGGCTAGCGTATGATTATAGACAGTGCAACAGTATGCACAAAGCACCGTGCAAGGAATAGACGATTATAGGACAAGTGAAATGTATGAAACAGTGGATTTATATAAATTAGTTGGTGCCGAGACCCCGGATCGTTATCACACCACAACTGAGCTCACCTGCTCTCAGCACTATTGAAAATCATATCATGTCATCTTCTGAAAAGGAGATGAAATAACTACTACAATGATTGTTTGACAGGCTGAGAGATGGGGAAATGTGTACACATGCTGAATCTGATTATTTGGTCTGATGTAGATATAGATTTAAATTGGGTCCTATTGAGCTAACCAGAGTCAACAGTGACAGGAGAAAACATTTACCTACATTTTTATCTCATTGCAGCATTCATTTTTTTTTCTCTCTGAGCAATTGAGGGTTAAGGGTCTTGCTCAAGGGCCCAGCAGTGGAAGGCTTAGGGTTCAAACTCACAGCCATCCAAGATGTATTCCAATGCCTTAAACACTTAGCTACTACATTTCCCTAAGACAACAAGAATAAGAAATTTTGAGAGGAACCATACTTACGGTAAAAGGGACCCCGTCCTGACTCTGACCAGCATTAACCCTTGTATGTTGTTCGTATATTTGTTACTCAGCCAGTGTTCGTGGGTCTGCTGGACCCGCTGCATTTTTAGGTTTTTAATTCAACACAATCAAACATTTTATGTTAAAATACTCTACAGATGTTTACTTCATCCCAATCACAAGCAATATAAACAGCATATATGGTTAATATTTGCCCTTTACCTTCATTACATCACATTTTTTAATTAAAGTGCTACTCGTTTTTTGTTGTTTTTTAATAAAATGTAATAAAAAAAAAGAAAATCAAATTTAATAAATTTAATCAAAGTTATGAGTGGAAAAAAATCAACAAATTTACAAGGAAGCAAAGTTTTTTAAACTATTGATGTTTATGAATAGGGGTCCCACAGACCCGAACATCATACAAGGGTTAAAGTGACTCTGGTCCTTTGACTCAAACAATATTTTTGTTCATCTAGAAGAATATTATGATATATGAATATGAATATTAGTGCTATTAAAAGTTGCACTAAGTTTAAGACAAACAAGGAGAGACAACTCCTATAAGAGGCTAGTTATAGGTAATTTATTACTTTAACCAGCGCTGTATCAGAACTGGGAGGAGGCCTAAAGTGAAATTTGTTTGGTATGCTGAAGTGGAGTAGATGATTCTAATTTGTTCATACTGTTCTACTAGAACATGGAGAAGAAAAGGAAATATACAAAAAAAAAAAAAAAAAAAAAAAAAAAAGCAAATAAAACAAACGAGCATACGTTATTAATGAAAAAAAAAACTTTATGATGCTGATACAAGCAACGGTTGTGTTTATAATGTGTTTATAAAGGTTTGCTGAGCTAATGTTTGCTAATGTTTGTGTTTTTGCTAAGCCAATTTTGAGGGGAAGTGCTAAGCTCATTGGTTAAAGTGTTGGACTACTTGAGTTGTTAGTTTGAATCTTAGGTTCACCAAGCTGCCACTCCTGGGGCCCTTAAGCAAGGCTCTTAACCCTCAATAATTGAGAAGTTCCTCTGGATAAGGGCGTCTGAAAAATGCACAAGGAAGTGGTTAAAGGATTCAGTGTTTTCCCTCATCATCATCATCATCATCATCATTTGTAGGTCTACTAATCCATTATGTAATATTTAGGACTGGTAACATACGAGAAACCTGTGGGTGTAAGATATGATGGAAAATACCAAAATATTGAGAAGACATATTGTCATCGGTCGTAGCAACCTTATATAATTTGTGTAGGAGCGCAACATACTACAAAACACCAATCTGTTTTTCTTAACAAAAACAGCAGATGACCATTTGA
Organism: Tachysurus vachellii; assembly: GCF_030014155.1. Taxonomy (NCBI): domain Eukaryota; kingdom Metazoa; phylum Chordata; class Actinopteri; order Siluriformes; family Bagridae; genus Tachysurus; species Tachysurus vachellii. The sequence continues at coordinate 19,162,756 of NC_083479.1, forward strand.
CATTCGTTCAGATACTTTTCAACTCTCTGATATGAACTGATGCACTCATGAAGCTCTGCCTACTTTCCCCATCCTACAGTACAGCGTAATGTGATGGCCCGTGCTCACGGTGCTTGAACGATGCATTTATACGATGGCCAAGCTTTAAGGTAAAAGAAGAATGCAAATGCCGATATTTTTATGTAAAACATATCGAACAGCATTTTTTTTACATAAATATTACAAGAGCTTGGGCTACTGATCGGAAGTTGGGCTACTGATCGGAAGGTCATGGGTTCGAACCCCAGGTCCACCAAGCTGCCACTGCTGGGCCCCTGAGCAAGGCCCTTAACCCTCAGTTGCTCAGTTGTATGTAAGTCGCTCTGGATAAGGGTGTCTGCTAAATGCCATAAATGTAAATATATATATATATATATATATATATATATATATATATATATATATATATATATATATATATTTTTTTTTTTTTTTTTTTGAGCAGTGTAATGATGTCTTCTGGTTCACAGAGTTTGTTGAGTAAATAAATGTTTATAGCCGTTATAACATAAGCGATAACAGGAAGCAATTTATTTTGTGGGTATTTCGCACCATTAAGTGTTAATTACCGTATAGACGGATAAAAACATACACCCGATGTGCTTTCATTAAAAAATTTAAAGAAAATAAATGCTATGGTATATAAAATCTTGAAGAATATACCCATATACTATTGTATTTTGAGTATTAACAGAAATGTCATTTTATCACACCACCTGGTTGTTGATTATTTTCCACTAGCCAAGTAATTTATTCCTTAGCAATTTGCCAAGATTAAAAAAAAATAAATTGTGTTTTATTCCTTGCATAGCCTATTAAACATCCAATCATCCAGTCTGTGCTGTATGTGTTGGTTATTTTCTCTATATAAACATCTAACACACACACACACACACACACACACACACACACACACACACATATACATGCTCCGAGGCTTTTTACCTCTTGTCAGCTGACCAACCCCGAGTAACTATGTGAAGTTAATAACGGAGTCTGTTCCTTCCTCGTGGTTGAGTGCACACGCTTTATGAACTCCCTCAGACACATTACACCACTCCACCTTCACACCTTTAAAGTCAGCCTGCTCAAAGCTCTTGGCTTTAAATAGATCATGAAATCTAAAAGACACATAATTCAGCATTTTTGAGGGAAGGTGTGATTGAAACCAGAACATCCAGAGTGTTAAAATAAAAGGAATAAAACACAGCAGGTTGTGCTTTTAGAGGAAAATAATCCACATTGTCATGATGTGATATGGGATAATTCTCTTCTAGCTCTAGCTGTGATTTGCCCCAAAATGTAAGTTAGAATCTGTTATTGGTTATACTTGTGTACGAGCTGTTACTATAGAAACAATGACGTATTACAACGATCGCATTAGAAAGTAATCAGTATAAATAACGTTACATTCTTTTTCATGGACTCTTTAGTTGCAAATATGTAACAAATTGTATAGAAAGCTCATTCTTGAATTTTTTTCAATTTAATATCTGTATACATACAGAAGGTTCTGGAGGAATGATAATAAATCCCATCAGTGTTACGTACATTTCCACCTGGAGCCATGCCGTAGGGTTAATTAGCGTTCAAAAGAACAAAGATTTATCCTCACTCTTTATAGCACAGCACCTTCTGATCTTGCTAATTAGATTATCTTTTCCTAAAGAAATGGAGATAGTGAAATCAGGAGGTGGTCGTGTAGGGAACGGTGACACGCTGACACGTGCTGCACGGATGTCAGTGGAACAACGTGGCTAGCAGACTCTGTCGCTTTAACAAGGCCTCTCATTATGTTCTTTTTTTTTTGCTCACTACAACAGTGTCTCTAGCAGCTTATTAGAAAATTAGCCAGGACTGAAAGAGTGCACTTAGGGATAAAATAGACAAAGCAGACAGATTGTATTGCATGAATTGTATATTTATTCATTCATTTTCTACCGCTTATCCGAACTACCACTGGTCACGGGGAACCTGTGCCTATCTCAGGCGTCATCGGGCATCAAGGCAGGATACACCCTGGACGGAGTGCCAACCCATCGCAGGGCACACACACACTCTCATTCACTCACACACTACGCGCAATTTTCCAGAGATGCCAATCAACCTACCATGCATGTCTTTGGACCGGGGGAGGAAACCGGAGTACCCGGAGGAAACCCCCGAGGCACGGGGAGAACATGCAAACTCCACACACACAAGGCGGAGGCAGGAATCGAACCCCCAACCCTGGAGGTGTGACGCGAACGCGCTAACCACTAAGCCACCGTGCCCCCCTTGTATATTTATTATTCACCGATTTTCAGGTTTTGAGCTATGGAAAAATATTTAAAGTAATCAAACTGAGCTCAATTAAAATATCCTGTAAAAAATAAATAGACAAACAAACAAATAAAAACAAACAAATAAATAAATAAATACGTACTGTGGTGTTTCCAAATTAAAACAATATCTATCTAAATCTATCTGTGAAACCTAATAAAGTAATCAATAAAACACTTACCGACATGTTGTTACACAATCTTACTCACTAATGCTAAGAAGAAATAATTACAATCCCGAGATGATTTTTCTTCTATAATAGAAATAGAATTTTTCAGTATTTTTTTAATAATACACAATAATTTAGAAATGCAGTTACAGCAATGCTCTTCAAAACAAGTGAGTTCCTGTTATCACATTCATTATAGCAGCTGTACATGTTCTCACTAGCTTCTCTTTTTTCTCTAGCTTGAAGTTAATGAGACAAAATCTGCTGTTGCTACTTGAGCTACCAAACTAGCCTCTATTGTTATCATGAAAACAGAATCGATGATAATAAAAAGAGAATAATATAAAGCATGTGTGGTTTACGTGTTGGTCTACCAGGTCTAATCCCAGGTCCACCAAACTACCACTGCTGGGCCCCTGAGGAAGGCCCTTAACCTTCAATTGCACAGTTGTATAAATGAGATAAAAATGTAAGTCACTTTGGATAAGAGAGGATACAATGTAGAAAGGTAAGAACTGTATACGGAAAAATATAAAAATATATAGACATACTGTATCAAATGATCCTTCTACTACAGTAAAGCTTGTTGACCCGTGTACTGACTTATTTAGTTTTTAATAGAATGGCTAACATTATTAATAGATAATAATGTTAATTAGATACTAATAGATAATATTGTTGTTAGTAGTGTCACATCTATCCAGAAGGATGTTACTCTTCCAAATCTAAAAACCAACTTCCTGTTTACAGGAAGTCCTAAGTACTCATCTCTAAGCCAAATATTTTGGGATTGCTGTGTCTGTTCCATTTTATCTGCTTTTCTTGTGGATCTCTGTGATATTGTATTCATTTATAAATAAACTCTACACTTGGGGGGGCACGGTGGCTTAGTGGTTAGCACGTTTGCCTCACACCTCCAGGGTTGGGGGTTCGATTCCCACCTCCGCCTTGTGTGTGTGGAGTTTGCATGTTCTCCCCGTGCTTTGGGGGTCCAAAGACATGCATGGTAGGTTGATTGGCATCTCTAGAAAATTGTCCGTAGTGTGTGAGTGCGTGAGTGAATGAGAGTGTGTGTGTGTGCACAGGCTCCCCGTGGACCGAGATAGTTCGGATAAGCGGTAGAAAATGAATGAATGAACTCTACACTTCTCTTTAGTCCTGTTTGTTATATGCAGATTCTTAGCTTTACATTTTTTCCCCTACTTTGCATAACTGTGTTAAATCAAAAAACAATGTCAGTGTCAAGTGTTGGGAATAACATTATAGCTGGGTTTCGATCACACACGAGTCAAAATGTCGGTTTCTTCTCTACAACATTAGAAGGATTCGACCATTTCTGTCCACACAGGCTGCTCAGGTACTTGTTCAGTCTCTTGTCATTTCTAGACTGGATTACTGCAATGCACTGCTGACAGGTCTACCTATGAACGCAATCCGTCCTCTGCAAATGATCCAAAATGCAGCTGCCCGGCTTGTTTTCAACCTGCCAAAGTTCTCTCATACCACCCCGCTGCTGCGATCCCTCCACTGGCTTCCGGTAGCTGCACGCATCAGATTCAAAACACTGATGCTGGCCTACAAAGCCAAAAATGGACCAGCTCCCTCTTACCTCAAAGCCCTCATCACTCCTCGCACTGCACCCCGCACCCTCCGATCTACCAGCACTGCTCGACTGGTTCCACCATCTCTCAGGGTAAGAGGCAAGTATACTACAAGACTCTTCTCTGTTCTGGCACCAAGGTGGTGGAATGAACTTCCCCTAGAAGTCCGGACAGCTGAGTCACTGGCTATTTTCAAGCGGCGGTTGAAGACCTACTTATTCAGGAAACACTTCAACTAGCACTTCTTTCATTATCTTTTGCATTTAAAAAAAAAAACAAAAAAAAAAAAAAAACACACCTTTGACACTTTCATTGTAACTTAGAACAAATGTTTTAAACTCATGGTATCTTAAGTATGTAACTTAGTGATCCAGCATTAATGTATTCAATGTTAGAGATTTAAGCACTTATGTACGTCACTCTGGATAAGGGCGTCTGCCAAATGCTGTAAATGTAAATGTAAATGTAAAAGTGTGTAGAAACTCACAACACACCCCGACACACCAACTCAGGTCTTCAACCGCAAGATTTCTGGGGTGTCCTTCTGAGGTAGCTACAGATGACTTCAACATAGGATCGCTAGCTTGAGTGTTTTGGCTGTGACTAATTATATCATCACACTCTTTACTTCTTTTATTTTTATTTATAAATTGATCAAAAATTTTTTTTTTAGATACCACAAAAAAGTTTCTTTTCCCTATCTGAATGAATTCTTTATTATCCGCGACTAAATTTTTTATTTAATTTAGTCTTTATTTAATATTTAATATTTAATATTTAATTTAAATTTCCAGATTTAAAACGAATTCCTTTTAAAACTCGACTGCGAAAGTCAAAAACGATTTACTTGATTTGATTAGAAGCAGTATAAAGTTTTGTACTAGAACTTTGATATAAAGGAGTTTCTCACGCTCCTCATAGCATCATAAGGATATCATTAATCTCGTGTGTTTCTCAGTTGCTCTTCATGATCTATGTGTGAACGTGTGAATAAATTCAAAGCTGATATGACGTAAAGAATCTTTTTTTTTCTCTCTCATCCATATGGCTCGTGTGTTAGACAGAATGCAGACCACATGGCACTATTTATCAGGTGCCGAGAAACAGAACCTCAGAAGAATAAAACAAAAAATAAGAATAAAGATGAGCCATAGTTGGAGCTCTAGAATGAGATGAGAGAAAATTAGTATGTGGTTTTGCTGAATATTCTGGAAAACTTATTTCTTCATGGAACATGTCCTACAACCAATGTAACGTCTGGTGATTATTGTAAACTTTTCTGGCTACAATCGTACGCTTATACTGTAGACATGCACCGGTTTCTGGGAAGCATCGTCCCATTCAAACTGAGGCATTAAAAAGACACACCCAAATTCAAATGAGTAACTCACGGCAACCAAAAGGTGTATTGGAATGATTCTGGTATCAAAATAAAGATAACACACGTGAGATTACTGTAAGGGCCTTTTTACACCCGGTCACTTCATGTGTTGTCTCTGGTCCGATAGCTATCTGATTTGTTAAAACTGTTCCATTTACATTAGGCCACATAAACCCGTCTCTGCGAATCGGATATCGATCCGATCTTTCTGCTCCCGCCGAAAATGCTAATATATTTTACCTCATTTCCGGGGTAATTGAAATGAAACACACTTTGGTGTTTGCGGTTTTCAGAACGCAATCAAAAAGAAGATGAAATACTTGTTACAACGTTTATGTTACAAAAAACAGCATTTACTATTTGCTGCATTTTCGCTCGCGGCAGCAGTGCATTTTAAGGCAATGTCCACACTAATACGTTTTCGTTTAAAAACGTATATTTTTCTCTCCGTTTTGGCCTTTTGTCCACACTGAGACGGCGTTTTAAGTCAACGAAAACGTAGCTGCTGGAAAACGCTCTCCAAAGTGGATAAATTTGAAAACGCCGTCTTCGCGTCTTAGTGTGGACTGTGAAGACGGAGGCTTTTGAATACTATGACGCATTTTTAGTCATGTGATGCAGTCGAAAGTAAATAAACCCCTAGCGGAAGTGACGCAGGTCGAAGCTTTACTCATGCGCAGTAGGGAGATGTAAGTGTTTTCATACATTTCAGTGTGGATGAGCAACTTTTGGAAAACGTTTGAAAATGATAATGTGGACGCGGAGCGTTTTTAGACGTAAACTCCGTTTTCAAATATATCCGGATTAGTGTGGACATGGCCTAAGACCCGACGAGACGCCTGGGTGAAAGATCACCTGAGTGACGTACTTCCGTTTGGGAGGAGTTTAGCGCTGACGTATGTGGCTTGAACAACCACATTCATTTACACCTGTCCAGTTTCATCTTAAACACGTCCCAGACCACCTCCTGAAGGGGTTTGTACCATCGGATTTATATCCGTCTCCAAAACGTTTCAGAGGGCATTTAGACCTGGTCTTTTTACCATCGGATAGCTATCGGATCACAGAAAACGCATGAAGTGACCAGGTGTAAAAAGCCCCTTAGATGTGTTAGAATAAATATATGTTTATTACCGTTTCAGAGTAAGAGAAAATGGAAACAATAAATAAATGTCACAATTTTTGAATCCCTTTGGATTCATTCAAATCGTATAATTGTAAAACATCTCACTATTAAGATCGTCATTTTGGCTTAAATAAAATGTATTACAAGTTGAATCAAAGCAGTTAGTTACAAGAAAATGTGGTACATGTTGGCTATTAAATGACTGGCACACTGACGAGATACAGACTTACCCTGGCTGACCTTTCTCTCGGGCTCGGACAGATTGACGTGTGTGTGTGTGTGTGAGCAGAGCGCATGGAAATGTAGATAATTCTCTCTTCACACAACAATCATCTGAATGATTAATTCCAATATTGACAAGTGCGATAAAAGGATTTATTTAACCCTCAAATCACAGTTCACTCTCCATTTGCATTCAGTTAGGAGAAGTGGAGCAAAACCCCTAATCCTACAGTCACACTCACTGAGGGGTTTATCCAAGGTTTAGCTTAGAAGAGACCACTAGAGGTGTGAGAAAGAAAGAAAGAAAGAAAGAAAGAAAGAAAGAGAGAGAGCGAGAGAGATAGAAAGAGAGGAATATGTTTGAAACTTCTACTAGAGGCCTGTTTGCATGTTTAAAGACATCTTTGAAAATTTGCGCTTTACATTCCCCCCGAAAATCAGTCACATGACCAGCAGTTACAAAAATCCACAAAAAAAACACTCACACCTAAGAATTCTAGCCCAGTAGATGGCGATAACACGTCATAAATTTCTGTATACAACAGTTACTCGTTCGTTCCATTGATTTAATTGGCTAAGCGACAATCCAAGGGTGCCAATATTTATAATCCAAGCACTAGTACAGTTACCTGTTGGTATCACAGTGCCTGCCTTAGGCATGCTATGTACATCTCTGTACTGTAATAATTTATAACCCTATTATCCGACGTCACTCAGAAGATGATGGGTTCCCGTTCTGGATCTGGTTCCTCTCAAGGTGTCCTCCTAACGCTAAGGTTTACCTCGCTGCTGTCGCCTCTGGCTTGCTCATTAGGGATTTAGATCTACATTTGAATTTCTTCGTGACACTGAATTTAATTAATTCGCAGGTGCATCATGACAGAAACGATCGCAACCTTTCAGCCCAAATTGCTTCCACAGCCCTCGGGAGCAAAATATCACAGCTTTACACATGACCTTAGAAAGTTTTTTCCTGATTTATTTCTTATTCGCTCCCATTAGCGTTCATCATCTCATTATTTTTGCAAAGCAGGGCCATTTTCTCAAGCAATTAGTCAAGTGGAGTTATTTTTGGGTTTCCATTTTCCTCGGTCTTCCTCTCGCCGTGTGTTTAAACATGCCTGTGTGGGTGAACAGGCGACCGACGTGCTCCGCTGACTGCTCAGATTATCGCCATCCATCATTTCTTTAGGTGCTCGTTTAGGCTAAAGGAGCCACATTAGTCTGCAAATTATAATTTGTCCTGAAATCATACAAGGTAAATGTCGTCAATGCCCTTACTGTTTCACTCCTTTCTTATTCTCTGTACTCTGTATTTTAATTTCCTTGCAAAGCACAGAAAAGACGTAGACCTTTGTTTAGACCCTTCGAACTGTTACCAAGACGTTACCAGAAACTGTGTTTGTATTGCATTGAAAGACTAGAGTTAGAAATTAGGACTGGAAATAGGAGGTTATGAGCAATAGCATGGAAGTCTGGGATGTACAGTTTAAATGTCGTACTCTTAACAACTTTTCAATCAGCTCCAGCACAGGAGCAATGATCAATCAGTTGCAATGCCAGTCAGGTGGCCACTTCCTGTGTGAGTAGGAGGTTCTTGGCTACGGTTTAGTAATATGTAATCAGCATCATCTGATGTCACATCTTATCTTCAGTACCACCTTTATGCTAGTGAAGGTCCAAACTACCTCGGGTCACGGGGAACCTGTGCCTATCTCAGGCGTCATCGGGCATCAAGGCAGGATACACCCTGGACGGAGTGCCAACCCATCACAGGGCACACACACACACTCTCATTCACTCACGCAATCACACACTACGGACAATTTTCCAGAGATGCCAGTCAACCTACCATGCATGTCTTTGGACCGGGGGAGGAAACCGGAGTACCTGGAGGAAACCCCCGAGGCACGGGGAGAACATGCAAACTCCACACACACAAGGCGGAGGCGGGAATCGAACCCCCAACCCTGGAGGTGTGAGGCGAACGTGCTAACCACTAAGCCACCGTGCCCCCCGAAAATTATCTATCCATTACTATTCCAAAATCATGTGTATCATCAATGAATCTTTATGAATTTTTTTTTTCCATTTCCATACCACTTCTCTTGCACTTACAGTGAATGTATGAATGATAGAAAAAATTCTCTAGACAGGAAGTAGAAATATAAAATAAGTGTTTTGTGTATTTAACATTTTGTACGCACTGATCTTATGTCAGACTTTTATATAGCGCTATTTCCGCTATACAACAATGACAGCAACAAAAAACCCGACTCTGTTTCCACATTAACAGATTTCACCCCAAAGTTTTTATTCAATCACGGAACAGCTGGGAAACGATCAGATATCAAATCTACGATAAAGTTCCTCAGCCACGGTTAATTTAAACCCTATACAGTGCACATTAGAGCACAGGAGCTTTCTCGACGCATTAATTGAACTTGACTTGTTCTCTGTGGATGACAGCGTAAGTAAGAATCAGATTCCTCCAATATTGGACAGAGCTGCTGCTTAAACACCGGATTACTCCTCACTGTGTGTGAGGGCTCATTGTTGTACAAATGAAACAATGTGAAAAGCAAGCCGTGTATCTGCATGCAGTCTCAGAGAGCAAATAACTACTAGCAGCGATGATTGGGGCCAAGGATTGTAAAATGGTCAGTGAAGCACGTATCATGGGGACGCCATCGAAATCTGTTTAATGTACCGAATTTCCTAATAGAATAGAAGCCTTTATTTTGTCACATCTACATTATAGCACAGTGAAATTCTCTCTTCTCATGTCCCAACTTTTGGAGGTTGGGGTCAGAGCACAGGGTCAGACCTGATACAGCACCACTGGAGCAGAGATGGTTAAGGGCCTGACAGTGACAGCTTGACAGTGCTGGGGCTTAAACCCCAATCCTCTAAACGACAAACCAGAGCCTTAAGCACTAGAGCCACTACTGCCATTACTATTCCTATTACTGTTACTATTCATATCTGTGTTTGTAGTATCTGCTTTCAGCATATGTTCAAGCCAAATATTTTCATAAAGTGTTCACTTGGAGCAGTTCTTCCTCCTTCTATCAGTTCTGTCTCCAGCCCAAGAAGTTTATTCTTAACATATTTGACCTTCACTTGGTCACATCAGTGTCTTTCACTTATATATGATATTATTTCAGCCATATTTTGAGAAATTGCGTCATCAGACAAGGCCTCATGCCAAAAAACAGGGGTTCAGATCCAAGGACTGCCAGCGAGCCCTGCTGGCCCAGACCCTCAGCAGCTCAGCTTGAGTCCTGGATTGGATTCTGATCCACTTGTAAGTAGATTAAAGCACCAGTCAATTTCATAAATGTAAATTTAGCCTGGCCAAATCTGCAAAACAGCATGAGGCTTCGAAAACTGTGGGATTTCGCCAAAGGATTATCTACAGGCCCTTTATAACAAAATCGTCATCAGAAATCATCCATCTATCTCTCGTTCACCAACATGAGTCAGCGTAACGATGCATGAGTCAATCAAAGCACCCTATCCCCTATACACTCACTCATTTTCTACCGCTTATCAGAACGACCTCAGGTCACGGGGAGCCTGTGCCTATCTCAGGCGTCATCGGGCATCAAGGCAGGATACACCCTGGACGGAGTGCCAACCCATCGCAGGGCACACACACTCTCATTCACTCACACACTGCGGACAATTTTCCAGAGATGCCAATCAACCTACCATGCATGTCTTTGGACCGGGGGAGGAAACCGGAGTACCCGGAGGAAACCCCCGAGGCACGGGGAGAACATGCAAACTCCACACACAAGGCGGAGGCGGGAATCGAACCCCGACCCTGGAGGTGTGAGGCAATTGTGCTAACCACTAAGCCACCGTGCCCCCTATCCCCTATATATATATATATACACAGAATTTATTGAGTTAATGCGTCATTAAATTATAAAAAGATTTTGACATTTTCTGCAACCAGTAGTTAGGTTTTAAGAACAGAGCTTGCTAAAGAGACTGCTAAAGATTCTGACCTTCTCACAAGCCCTGGAGAAAATGCTCTTAGCAAGATTTACCCACTGATGTTTGAACTAGTTGGAGAAAAAAAATGAAGGAACACTGAAAACAAATTGATATCATATAGCAACAATCGATAATGCACTTTCCAAAAATACACGACCCACACGTCAGTCGATACCGAGTCCTGAATCCTGAATACTGATAAGATTTTCTGTGAAAATAGTAATGGTGTTTCTATTTGCTGACCAGCTCTCGCCAGATATGATCTAACAATCCTTATTAACCAGAGTCAGAATGTAATTTCAGGGCATTTTCCAGTCTAGTAGTAATATGAATAGGAAGAGCAGAATCAGAAGCTAGCTCAGGTTTCCTCGGACACAAGTGAAGCCTCCACATCTTTAACTCATCGTCGCTGTCGGGCGGAATCCTCGTATCTCCAAAACTGTTATTTTTCAGGAAATTAAAAAAACGCCGTACCTTATCTGCAGTGCACAGGGTTTAGTCCGCGTTGCAGTGGATTGTCTTGCGCTAAATTCCTGTCCTCAGACGAGCACCAGAACTAGCGGGGGTCAAGATTTTTTTTTCTTTGAGCCCAGTGTTTTGAAGACATTTACCTCAGAAGACGTGTTGATTCGTTGCGACTCTTCTTGAGGAGAAATATGCCGTGAAGCTCTCCCGCAGAGTGAGGAAGAGGTGGACAGTTGAAGTGTCCAATGGAGTTATGAGATTTGCGCTCAAGCTATTTTCAAGACTTTAGATTGGTTAATAACTTGTAAAAATAACAGACCCACGTGGGGACTGACCAATAGCATCGATATGTGAAAAAATATGAAATTGACCAAATTTGGACATACGAGGTTTCCGCCCGACAGCGACGTCATGCTACATCACAGAGCAGCCGAACAGTCAAAGGAAAACTCTACCTTCTCTCTTCTCTCTTCCAAGTTCAGAGAAGCTCATGATTGATTAGAGTCACTCTGATCGACAGATACGAGAATGATGACATCCTTCTCACGTATTTGTCTCCCAGTTCAAACTCACAATTGTAGGGCAATTGTTTATTCGTCGTTCCACTGGGGATTCTGAACTTTTTTACTTTGAGTTATTTATTTATTTATTTATTTATTTTTCACATGGATTCTTTGGTGCTATTCTTCATTTCTGTTCTGACCCCAAACTGCTAGAACACTCCAGTACACAAAATTACTGTGTCCTGCAGAGCGAGAGAGAGAGAGAGAGAGAGAGAGAGAGAGAGAGAGAGAGAGAGAGAGAGAGAGATGCAAACTGACACAAGAGCAAAATCTTGAATCTTATGAATTCTTTAAGACATAAAGGAATCACTGTAGTTGTGTAAACGTATGCTTCTGTGGTCTGCGTTGTGTTTGGAATGAGTGAAGAAAGACAGGAGGTCGCTGGATTGGGTCTGCATAGAGAATGTATTTTTATATAGACAGGCCTTCACGGCAGCCTCAGCTCACACATCAGTAACACTCTTGCGTTCAGAAGAAAGACGGAAAAGCACGCCAAAGGACAAAAAAGCGCGAAAGGGACAAAGCAAAAAGAGAAAAGACAGAAACGGAGAAATTGCAGTAACTCCGTGCACTTAAACTTATACAGGGCAGAGCATTAAACACAACAGTATAAGCTTAAAACCACAAAAATATGGTTCGTCAGTGCATACCTGCATAGAGAATGTATTTTTATATAGACAGGCCTTCACGGCAGCCTCAGCTCACACATCAGTAACACTGCCAATAAAAATAACGATCCCAAATATACCAATAAACCTATGTTAAATATATATGATCTTACATCTGTGAATATCTAACAAAATAAATAAAAAGAATTTAAACATTGTGTATTTCTGTGTGTGCATTATTTTCAACCTATGCTAACAGCTGATCTGTAGCATGGAACACAGCATACCTCTTTCGTTCAGGAGAAAGACGGAAAAGACTGCTAAAAGAGCAATACAGCAGGTATGGCTTCCTGGGCTGAACCACTTTGTTGTAAAAGGGGGTGGGGTGGGGGGGGGCACCATCACCTCCTTACAGACCCTTTTTAATGTATTTTTATAAACACTGTTTTAAACAATTGTAGAACTGTATCCAATGCATATTAACAGGAAAATCTTGTGAAATAAAACAATTTTAACCTTGTTACAGTTGCAATGTGATCAAACCGAACTGCTATTGAGACATTTTAATACAATGTAGGATGAATTTACATGCATTACATGCTGACACTGGGACTCATTTACACTATAGGGTCACAGGTATGTGCACACGTGTGCAAACGTAGACCAAAAAAATAGTACTTTTTTCAGTAGTAACGAATTTCCTCCTATTCAGGTGCATAAGGGGATGTTGTACTGTAGCTTAGTGGTTAAGGTGTCGGTTTAACAATCGGAAGGTTGTGAGCTTGAATCTCAGGTCCACTCATCTACCACTGCTGGGCCCCTGAGCAATGTACTTGCTGTACATAAATGTGTAAGTTACTCTGGATAAAGGCATCTGCCAAATGGTGTAAATATAAGTGGTTATGAAGCCCAACTACCTCCTAATCATAATCGTTCAGACATTGTAAAACATCAGCTGCAATAAATAAACCCTTACTCTTCTGCCTCTTGTAGGGTGCCATTACTTTTGTCCTTATTGAATGATTGCTCGATTGAATAAAATTTTATTTGTATAGCACTTTTAAACAAAGGATATTGTCTCAAAGCAGCTTTATACTGTAGAATGTACAGTAAGTACAAAAAGTTCAATATTAATATTAGACAAAAGTATAAGATTAATATTAGACTTATATTTAAATGTGTTTGTATTTATCCCTAATGAACAAGCCTGAGGTGACCGAGGTGACTGTGGTGAGGAAAAACTCCATTAGATGGAAGAAGAAGAAACCTTGAGAGGAACCAGACACAAAAGTGAACCTCATCCTCATTTGGGTGACACTGGAGGGTGTGATTATAAACTGTTATACTGTAAACATAGGAGGTCAGTAACCATGAGCTCCTGAGGAACGTCTGGTTGAATGTCTGCTTTGGATTGCTTTTTTTTTTTTTCAAATCATAATGAGTTATTAAATAGGTACACACACACACAAAGACACACACACACACACACACACACACACATATATACTGTATATATAAGTATACTCAGAGGCATAAGCAAGTGGCTGGGATAGTATATCGAAACATCAGTGCAGAATATGGGTTAGAAATCCCAAATTCCCTCCACACACTAAAGAAAGTGTTTGAGATCCTCTGGGACTTCACTTTCCAGACTGACAAACAGCTGCTGGCTAACCAACCAGACATAGTAGTGGTTTACGAAGAGCAGAAGTCAGCAGTTGTGATCGATGGCAATCCCACCTGACAGGTACATCAGGACGAAGTAGCATGAGAAGATCGTGAAGTATCAGTGTTTGAAGGAACAACTGGAACTAGATGTCGGAAACTGAAGTCCAAAGTGGTCCCAGTGTTAATAGGTGACACCCATCCCCCATCCCAAACCCCTCCCCCCACCCATACTGGGAGGGTGAATCCAGTAGATTTCAGGTGTAATATCTGAGATCTCCATGCAGAAGAACCTGATATGTGAATTTACACATTCAAGAGCGAACGTTAGAAACAAATGTTTTTTTCCCAAATGACTAGACATTCTGAAAGCCTTTGTTCTTGTGCTGAATGTTTTATTGAATAAATTTGTTTCTATCCAGACGGTTAAATGAGGCCTTAATTGAGGTCATAACTCGTGTTTGATTTAGTTTGAACTTAATAATAATTTATGATGAATCACTTATTATGTAAATCAACTGCTATGAAAATCCTTCACAAGACAAGTGCTCCGAACCCAGGCGAGTTTAATTCATAAATAATAATCAAATAAGACCATTATTGTCATGTTATATATGAATAGGATACCAGAAAGTGAAGACATTACAGATGTCTAGTTAGGAGCTACTAGGTCATATCTCTGCCAGACCACCAGAGGGGGGTGCTTCATCATAGCTGCTTTGTTTGTCATTGTTGTTCCCTAGTTTGTTGTGCCACGCCCTTTCTGGTGTTTCCGTTTCCCTCCATGTCAACCGTTTCCCAGTTACCTTAATGTTCTGCAGTATATATTCCTGTCTTGACTCCAGAACTGATGTTAATCCTCTTCAAAACACTCAAAAGAGTCATTCAGAAATAATCCGTTGTTCTGATTCATACTCATCACGAGAAAGGACGCAAGGTCAACAGCATAAACACAGAAAAAAAACAACTGTTTCTTGATTGAATTTCAACAAGCCGGCCATGTTTCTGAGCAGACAAAGCAGACAGGCGTGTGATGAAGACAAGGCCTCGTGGGGTGCAGAGAGGAAGATGGATGAGCTTTGGCTTTGCTTGGCTCAGCATTCTTTTATATTAGATTCCTTTATAAAATAAAAGGGGGCAGGAAGTGAGGTAGGAAAGCATGTCCTCTTCTGCCCGAGGCTGTGCTATCATTTAAGGAAATGGAGAGCATGATAAAAAACAACAGTCGGGCTTATAGAGTAATGCCGTGGGGTTGTGCAGGGTTGTGAGGGGTTAGATTCAGCTTTACAGAGCCAAAAGCATTAATTCCCTTCGAGTCTCAGCCTCAGAATGCCAAGAAGCATGCTGAAAGTCTCAAGGCTGACTCGAGTGCACTTGCTTCAAAGCTTTTCCAGAAAGCCTGTTGCTTATCATAAGTCCTTGAGGCACGACTCTTAATTTGCGGAGTGTTAGGCATTAACATTTTCAAGACGCTACTCGAGGGCCGACCTTAATTGCTTTTGTCAGGAGTCGCTGAAAGACGTTCGCACTGCTGACTGGTGCTTAAATTTAAATTCAATCCTGGTCATAGATTAAAAGAAAATTATAATGTACTACATGCGGAAATGAAGTTATATCAGATGCTGTTTTATATACTCAATTAATTAGATCAGTCTTTTGAAAGCCAAGGATAGGAAACTATCATAGCACTGTGTGTTGGCTCAGAAAGTCCAGAAATCTTTCTGATAACTTAAAGGTGGGGTCTCTGTTGTTTGATAAATGCTTCAGAAAACCGAGTCGGGACGACAAAGAAAACAAAAACAAAACTAACATGTAGCCAATGAGCAGAAAGGGGCGTGTCTTGTCAATATGGGCGTAGAGAGTGTTCAGTGCACATGTGTGACATTAGCAGAAAGCGGTTTTAACATTGACATGGAGGATAAAAACAAAGAAAGAAAGAGAAGAAAGGCTTAAGATAAGGTAAGAAGTAGGACGTGTTAATATAGGATCAGCTTTCCAGCGCTGGAAAGAACTGAAGGAGCAGGAAGTTGGTCACATATTCACAGATTGGAGTTTCCCCAGTCAATAACTCCTGAGCTAAACGCTGTTACTACACAAATAACACCTCTTTTCTATCGTAGTAATGTAGAGACGCAGCTACAACCGTGTTTTGTGTAGTAACAGCGTTTAGCTCAGGAGTTATTGACTCGGGAAACTCCAATCTGTGAATATGTGACCAACTTTACTTAAGACGCCGAGGCGCTTTTTTCCTTCTCGATAGGTGAGTAACGTTGGTTTTGCTTTGTTACACAGAACTAATATATGTCTTTGTCCTTTACATGATTATGCTTGTGTGTCATTTTTGCTTCTTTGTTTATCTGCAATCATATTGTTCTTCCCTTCAGCTATGATAAAGACACATTTCTTTCCATTAGTTGCCTGGGTTACGTATGTATGTGTGGGCGGAGCTACCGATACAGGGGTGGGACCCATATGGGTTAGGGGCGTGTTTGTTTTGGTGACTTCAAATGTCATTGGCTTTCAAACAACGGAGACCCCACCTTTAACTATGCTTGCAGTTCATCATGGTAATGAATCATGAATCCAGTTCTTTCTTTCTTTTCTTTTTTCTTTCTTTTTTTTTTTTTTTGGTTTTTCATTCAATAAAAAATATTCTGCATTTTTTGTTGATCTCCAAACAAAATGTACTCGATGTGGAAAAAGCTTGATTGATGGCTCACACCGTGATTGTGTTGCAACCGACTAGTCGCTCACTAGGGAGCCATTTCACATGTGTACTTTAATCCCTGCTTGATTCCCAGCTTCATTTATTGATTGCGCCTCATGAGACTGGACCTCAACGAGGCGGGCAGCAGCCTGACTCTGTGTCCTGATAATATTTGATGGTATGACAATTTCAGCCCTGTTTGTTTGTGATTGATAGAAAGTAAATAACTGTCTCTAACACACACACACACACACACACACACACACACACAGACTTGGCAAAACCATCAGTCTAATTAAACTTGATTGCTAATTACCATGAGAACCGGACAGAGCGTGCGGATCTCGTGTCTCTCAGAATCGCTCCATTTCTTCTGATGCTTTAGCAAAATATACGAGCAAATAAATCATTGTATGAATTCCTTACTTAATAGAATAAAGCATGTCCTTTATTGAGTTCTGAATATTTTTTTCAATTTGCTGATAATAGACCAAATGTGCTTAAAAGTATGCGCTCCGTCAGCTAGCAATTTATTTCATTGCTCTTTGGGAAGCTAACAGTTAATGAATTCGTTTTGTTTGTGCTGTTTTAAATGAATCAGAGCTACCTAATTAATAATGTATAATCTGTTCATTGTGACAATCATCTTTATGGCTTTTTTTTTTATGTTGTCTAGCTGTTGCTCTTTCTCTTTAGCCGTTTTGCCGTTAGCTCATCCGCAAATTCAGCTCACTCTTTTATACCAATTCATATACTTGCATGTTTTTGTGAGACTGAATAATATCCAGACAGACATGGGGACAACATGTGACACCTTGTAGCACCGAGCGGATGCATCTAAAAGCCTGACGTTATTCTGCATTTATTTCTGCAAAAAACTTCCGCTAAAATGGAATGAGCCTTCTCAGTGGGGTGCATACTTTTCAAGTCTAGACAGAAATGAAAAATGCAGAAATTCTTTAAAAATGGCACAAAGGGGATAAAAAAA
The DNA here is from genome assembly GCF_030014155.1 of Tachysurus vachellii. Classification (NCBI taxonomy): domain Eukaryota; kingdom Metazoa; phylum Chordata; class Actinopteri; order Siluriformes; family Bagridae; genus Tachysurus; species Tachysurus vachellii. The sequence continues at coordinate 19,180,617 of NC_083479.1, forward strand.
TGACATCTAAAAGGAGCACAGTGAAGAATGATGCTGGTTTACTGTTCACACAATAGCACGGGTACAGACGTCTGGCTCGGCATAAAAGACCAGACATGGCTAGAGCACAATCACATAAAGAGAGAGAGCGTTTGAGAGAGAGAGAGAGAGAGAGAGAGAGAGAGAGAGAGAGTAGGGGTTGAGGGTTTGGATGGATTACAATAGCTCAAGAATTCATGGCTCTCTGACGAGGTTGCCAGGTTCAGGTTTCAACAGCAGACCTTTTCAAACCGTACACCGTGAGTACATTCCACAAGGGTAGTAATATAGCAGAGATGTGAGATATACAGAGAAGAATGAACAGAATCGACAGGATCCAGATGTGCAATACTGTTTAAGTGACATACTGTATCTCAGAAGACCTGCAGCTCTAAACGCTGTCAACTGCAGACAAACGTTCGTCATCGTTCAAGTCCTGAACTGGGGGCTTTGGGTTTGTCAAGATCGACACTGAGATCGATCAGATCCTTTATTTTTTACCTCAATGTACCAATTATCTGTTCATAAACAAATTGTAGTTGCTGTTTATCGCAGTAGACAGGACATTCGAAACAGAAAGACACAGCTTACATTTGACTAAAAGGTTTTTGTCTTTATGCTCAACTAAAGTGAAATAATGAGCATATTTCCACTTTGAGAAACTCGTCTTGCTCTCGCCTCGACTCGCCGTTACTGCCGCACATACATGAATAAACGGAAACACACCCACAATGTGGCGTCTTCGTGTTTACAGGTTGGCATCCACCGATCCTACAATGCGTCGCTGCTGTAAACAGGTCAGTCTGTAGGCTACACTTCAGCTAAAATGAATGGATTTACAAAAGTAACGGACAAACGCACCATATTTTAACGCTAACAGAGTTACTTTATTTAAACGCGTTAGAGTATTAGTTACTGTCAAAAGTAACTGCGTTACAGTAACGCGTTACACTTCTTATAAGATATTATGTGTTTATCGTCATGGGCTTTGTGTCTGATAAAACATGATAAAACATGCTTTGGGTCAGTCTGAGGAATAATAAGAATGATGAATCAGGAAAGAATGAACAATAAGAGAAGAAGAGATGAAGTAAGGAAGAAAGATGTTGACAGGTTCTTCAGGGGTTCTTTGGATGCCTGTTTGAAAGTAAACACGGTCATTGGGTTCTACATAGAGCCAAAGACAACAGGGTGGTGATGGAGAAAAAGAGACATGAAAATGGATGGATGGAGATCCAAATTCAGTCCTGTAATGTTCTTTATCAGCTGATCAGTTGCAGACTCACACCTGACTCCATTGTTTAACCAGTTGATCTTGGATTTCTATAGACTACAGATACACACTGTCTATCGTGAAGACACACTAGAGAAGCCCTGCACCTACACCAGCTTTAAGTTTAGACACCCCTGACCTACAATCAGATACAAAGCCCATGACGATAAGCACACAAGGTCAAAAGAACAACCGTTTCTGAAGAGCAGACAGGTGAAGCTTGAATGGCAAATGACTCATCATCGTCGTCTTTTCACCACCAGCTGCCCTTTCGACATTGTGTGCACCTCTGACATGATCTCTGATCTACGCTATGGACATCTGCTCCATTTCTCTTCTTCGAATGAAAATACTTCTACATCTCCTCCTGCCGTAAATACTGCTTTTATTCACAACCGCCTATCACCTTTAACAAGGAAAGGTTGTGATCTTCTGATCCAAATGAAGTAAATCAAAAGCAGGTCACAAGCTCAGAGCTGCTTGAATGAGAACATAGCCTGTTCTTTTAAAGGTTCTTTGCATAGTTAAGGGTTCTTATCCTCCTTAAATGGTCCTACGTCTAACCTTAAAGGGTTTCCCCACACGTCCAAGGAACGTGTAAAGGTTTTTAATTCGTCTCTTTTCTTTTCCAATAATGTAATACAAAGAAAAGTAATCATGGAAAAAGAAGAAGGAAGTAAAATCAGATTAAAAAATGTTACCGGAAAGAGGAACAGTGAGAGAACAATAGGGACAAAAGGAGAAGGGAAAAAAGAGGTGAGGAAAGAAAAGAACAGAAAGACAATGGAGAATGAGAAGGAAAAGGAGAAACAGACTTTTGATCTTGACATGTTCTTCGTGCGTTCTCTGGAGAGTTGAATATGTTTTGAGACCTGGATTCTACATAGAACCGTTAGATGTTCCTCTAAAAAACAACCAAAGGATCCATAAAGGTGCCAAAAACAAGAAGATGGATGGATGGATGGACAGATGTATGAAGGTAAGGACAGATTCAGACTCAGTCTTATAGCTTATAGAGGCTTTTGGCATCTCCTCCTATGGTGCTGCTCTCTGGTCTTTCATCACTGTGCAATCTTTTCTGTCCAATCTGATCTACGCTTCGAGTCCCTCTATTCATCTGCACCATCTTCACCTCCTCCCCATGGACGGTTACTGCTCTTACAGTATCTGTAACACACTGACATTCCACCAGCAGTTACATGGCTTCCTGATCTTAAGCAAGTTTTCTTTCCACCATGCAGCAAAGACCTTTACCAAACCTCTGTTATGTGATCCGTCTCCATTTTTGATGCAGCCCACAAAAAAATAAATAAATAAAAAAATAAAGATTATACTCTGCCGTAAACAAACAAACTAACGGTTCTTCTAATGTTTCCCTTAGAAGATTCCTTCACAAGATGTTCTTCAAGATTTTTTTTGGACATGTAAAACATCTTAGCTTTCTAACAAACTCAGGATAACAAAGGGTACAGGATAAAGAAGGAAGAACGGACGAAGAAGAAGAAGAACAACAAGAGATCCGGACCGAGGAGGAGTTTTGGTGGAAGCAAAACAAAGAAGAAGTGAAAAAGAAAAAAGCAGAAAATAAAAATAAAGAATAAGGAGGATGAAAAAGAAGGAGGAGAAGGAGAATGTGGATCACGGAATGAGAAAGATTTGTGTGTCTGTAATTTAGTCAGAACCTGAATGCAGTTAAAGGGAGCAGACTGCATGGTGAGTTACCTGCTTCTTCTCTGTAATGACGATGATTAATCTGAGGGGAGTGGCTCTTGACTCTGACATTTCCACCACCAGCTAATCTGCATTCATTAGTCGAGAACGCAGCGCCCTAATTACATCCCGGCCTCCTGTCTAACAGCGGAACAGTAGAGAGGGAATTAAAGAGTCTCTGTAAGGCGACAGATGTTGATGACTCAGGTCTGCTGAAGACCGTTATGCACATTAGTTTAATAAAGAACTTCAGGAAATGCCAACTAACCAAAAAGTCGCTGATGAACAACTTAAGAAGAGAAACATGAGCCGTATGGAGTTCGAGGTGGTTTTAATGTTAGGGCCGATCAGTGTTTATGGTCAATATGGGCAACATTGGACAGAGAGATACTGTAGATATAATACTGCACATATCGTCGCTGTCAGACGGAATCCTCGTATCTCCAAAACCGTTATTTTTCAGGAAATTAAAAAAACGCCGTACCTTATCTGCAGTGCACAGGGTTTAGTCCGCGTTACAGTGGATTGTCTTGCGCTAAATTCCTGTCCTCAGACGAGCACCAGAACTAGCGGGGGTCAAGATTTTTTTTTCTTTGAGCCCAGTGTTTTGAAGACATTTACCTCAGAAGACGTGTTGATTCGTTGCGACTCTTCTTGAGGAGAAATATGCCGTGAAGCTCTCCCACGGAGTGAGGAAGAGGTGGACAGTTGAAGTGTCCAATGGAGTTATGAGATTTGCGCTCAAGCTATTTTCAAGACTTTAGATTGGTTAATAACTTGTAAAAATAACAGACCCACGTGGGGACTGACCAATAGCATCGATATGTGAAAAAATATGAAATTGACCAAATTTGGACATACGAGGTTTTTGCCCGACAGCGACGATATGTATTTGTCTAGATTTCATTGAAGACTTTTACACCTCGGACAGAAGATAATATGAAGATGTGAGATGTTGATGTTTGCTGACATGATGAATGGCTTTCAAAATGAACGAAACTCTTTGATGTGACCATGTACACCGTGACCTCTCATTTAATGCCTCCGTCTTTCACTTTTGATGCTCCGTTCTGTCCGAACTTCATCTTCGCCTGTTTTTATTTTATATTTTCTTAGCATTAATTGAAAAGCAGCCGTCTTCACTTACAGAGAGCTGATAGAGCTGACTGATGAAAGAAAGAAATGGCTTTTTATCCCTTTTCCTCGTCCACTACTTGTAATAAATTGCTGCTATTAAAGTAATATCTATACTTTATGATTTGTTTGCAAAAGGCTAAGAGGAAACACAATCCACCTTTGAAAGTGTATGTAGATGCACAACAGATGTATGTAGCATGTAAAATAATTTGATATATTTGTTGGCTTCCGTTTTCGTTTTGGAAAAGCTTGAAGTGTGACACATAAAAAAAATGTAATAAATAAATATAAATAATATATATAAGTCCAATGAGTCTGAAACAATGAGGAAATTCAAATCAAACAAACACGCAAACAAATAAGGAAATGGATGAGTGGATGAATGGAACAAACAAACATAATCAAATAACTAAAAACACTAACACCAACAACAACAACCTTAATAATAATAATAATAATAGTAATAATAATAATAATAATAATAATAATAATAAAAAGAAGAAGAAGAAGAAGAAGAAGAAGAAGAAGAAGAAGAAGAAGAATTTGTCTATTTTTTATTTTTGACATTTAGAATTTAATTTAAGAATTTAAGAAATAGTAAAAAATAAATAATAAATAAATAAATAAATAAATAAATAAATAAGATTTAATTTGGGGGGGCACGGTGGCTTAGTGGTTAGCACGTCAGCCTCACACCTCCAGGGTTTGAGGTAGCCTGAGATAGGCACAGGCTCCCCGTGACCCGAGGTAGTTCGGATAAGTGGTAGAAAATGAATGAATGATAGATTTAATTTGGAATCTATGAATTAAATAATAGCAAAGAATTTTAGAGAAAGAAAAAAACTATATATATATATATATATATATATATATATATATATATATATATATATATATATATATTAAATTCTTTTCCCTTTTTATTAATAATTTTGATTTATTTCTAAAGATTCACAGTTGCAGTTATATTTAGATTCTAAAACTTTGTCAAAACTTCATAGACACGGTTTCAAGTCAAGTTCACCTTGTGTCATGTGACGCTATCACGGTTAATAGAAACGTATTATTATATATTAATAGCTCTTACATAAAGCACACCGGAGAAACTCATGCTGCTTCATACTCATGCTTGCTCATGGATGACTAAGACCAACGGAGGACGTGTCCAGCTAGATGTCCCTGTGCTCGTCCTCATGCTGGGCTGGTGATTATCCTGCTCTACAGTCATTAAACCCCAGCAGGTGAAGTCCTGGCCTGTCGGGACCAATGTGCCTTGATAGATTTTTGACAGATTAGTCCATAGCTGGAGTCTAAGCGGTGGCTGGTCACATGGGTCAGCATGTTCATCATTACACTTCTCAAATGTCTCCTGCTTATCATTGACTGATGCAGGAAAAATGACTACCACAAGACTACCAGTTCTGCATACACACCTCCTTTATATTGCTGAGCTACTGTTATCACCCTGAAGGGCATGTCTTGAAGATTTCATCTTATACCGTGGAAAATTGCCGGGAAATACAAATATCTATTGTATGTCATAGTATCTATACGTCGTCATCCCTCACCACCTCTCAATGTTTTTATTTCTCTAATACCACCACTTTATCTCTGACTTTTACAAAATGCTGACACTTTCCAAATCGTCGGTCAATGTTAAGTCATAAAGTTCCTGTTAATAAACTGTTACTATAGCAACAATGTTTCAATAGCAATTAATGAACCTTTGATTTGCAGCAGCCCTGATGTTCAAGCTTCGTCACAATTCACTCACTAGCTCGGTTAGGGAGTCTGCCATCTTAAGTTCTGTCTCTCTCTCTCTCTCTCTCTCTCTCTCTCTCTCTCTCTCTCACACACACTCTCCCCCACCCTCTCTTTCTCTCTCTCTGTCTCTCTCTCTCTCGCTCCCTCTCTCTCTCACTGTCTCTTTCTCTCTCTCTCTCTTTCTCCCTCTCTCTCACTGTCTCTTTCTCCTTTCTCTCTCTCTCTCTCTCTCTCTCTCTCTCTCTCTCTCTCTCTCTCTTCCTCTCACTGTCTCTCTCTCGCTCTCGCTCTCTCTCCCTCTCTCTCTCACTGTCTCACTCTCTCTCTCTCTCTCTCTCTCTCTCTCTCTCTCTCCCCCCTCTCTCTCTCCCTCACTGTCTCTCTTTTTCTCTCTTTCTCTCTCACTCGCTCTCTCTCCCTCTCTCTCTCACTGTCTCTCTCTCTCTCACTCTCTCTCTCTCAGACATAAAATGGAATGTTCAGTCTGTTCTCTTACTGAACACGGAGACAAATATTCTGAAGTGTCTCTGCTTAAAAAAAAAGGTGGACAAACTGAACTCTCAGCCAATTTGTTAGCCTTGTTGTAGATACTTAACATACTTTAACACTTTAACATGAACATTTTTATCCGAGTCTAATGACTTTTAAGTGAGAAAAATAAATTAGAAATCTCATTTATATAATGTATAAAATATAAACATTTTATATGTTTAGGTTTTTAAAGAGACTGATTTTTAGAGTCCTTACCAGTTCCCTAACTCATGTACATGTTACTGATTCACTACCTAGGGCGCTAGAATGCTGATTGAGACACACCCTTCTGACCAATCAGAAACAGCGCCCTGACACATCATTCATAGACCAGTGGCGGTGAATATGTTTCAGCTAACCTAAGGATATTTCCAAATTTACTTCCTGCTTTTGCTACACTTCCTATTTCTAATTCCAGCCCTGCCCTGAATACACCATTGTCTATGTTTACCTGTTTGTGAAAAGTGTGTGTGCCATTTCAATTCTAATGGGGTTTTCTTTGTGTCTAGTTGTGTGTGTGTCTTAAATAATTCAGTTTGCTCTACTTATCAAGTTCTTTATGTCTTCTGGGACCTCATTTAAAAAACTTTCCTTCGGTTCCACTACGCCGAGTGATGGTGTGTACTCAAAAATCCAGGAAATTCCATTAATTCAAATTGAAAGTTTATTTGTCACACAGAGCTGTGGTTTTAACCAGTCGGACTGGAATTGATTCTGAATTTATCAGATAAATATAATCTAATATAATTCAAATACATCTGAATCGAAATGTTGCTTTTTTAATAGAAATATGCAGTTTTGCTTTAGAATTCAGCTTAGTGGTTAGCACGTTCACCTCACACCTCCAGGGTTGGGGGTTCGATTCCCGCCTCTGCCTTGTGTGTGTGGAGTTTACATGTTCTCCCCGTGCCTCGGGGGTTTCCTCCGGGTACTCCGGTTTCCTGCCCCGGTCCAAAGACATGCATGGTAGGTTGATTGGCATCTCTGGAAAATTGTCCGTAGTGTGTGATTGCGTGAGTGAATGAGAGTGTGTGTGTGCCCTGCGATGGGTTGGCACTCCGTCCAGAGTGTATCCTGCCTTGATGCCCGATGACGCCTGAGATAGGCACAGGCTCCACGTGACCCGAGGTAGTTCGGATAAGCGGTAGAAAATGAGTGAGTGAGTGAGAGCATTAGAATTCACCCTAAAACTAGATCTGAAATGGACTTCAGACTGCAAACGAACTTTGGAGTCAGAAAGAAGTCCAAACCAAAGGACCAACAAACCAACCATTTTTAATATGATGTATCATGTGTGAATTGAAAAAATACTGTCTTGATAAAACCTCTTGATGATTCTGGCACAAACTGAACAATTATATCAGCTCTAGCTTACAAAAAAAGCCACAATAAGCTCATGTAGCTGCTGACTCACCTTTATTATTAAATTGGATCAGAGAAGACTTTATTTCGCCACATATACATTACAGAGGAATATTTTTCTTCACATATCCCAACTGAGGAAGCTGGGGTCAGAGCACAGGGGCAGTTATGATACAGCACCCCTGGAGCAGTGAGAGTTAGTTCCCACTAGTGGCAGCTTAGCAGTGCAGGGGCTTGAACCCTGACAGTCTGATCAACAACCCAGAGCCTTAACCACTTGACCCACCACTATGTACAATGAACAGCTGTGATCTGACCAATGAGAGCACAGTTCATGTGACTTACATAAACACATTTAAATTTTTGCTGTCTGAAATCAAGTTCAGTTCAAAAAACAACCCTACAGGTCTGAGAACAGCTTAAGATCATTAATCTTACTCATTAATCTTAATCATCAACATGTTTTTGCTTTGCTTTGAAGAAAGCCAGCAACCGTTTAAGTCTAATGAACTGAATAAGCTACTAATAATGCAAATAAACAGCTTACTGGTGAAATGAATCTGCTTAATCCACTGTTGCAATTCTGGTCTCACATCCAGGATATCTAGTCTGGATACAAACTTTTTAATCTTCACCGATATTAGAAACATGGTAGACCACAGACATAAGTACATTTTCTGATTTTTAACCTTACAATTGTCTGAATGCACACACTAGACGATTCCACCAAATCGGGAGACAGCTCATCCTCATCAACATCTTATTATTGTCTGCACTACTGTGGTCGATACGTTGCATGATACGTTAAGAAGGCACGCTACACTGGACGAGGCAAATGGGGCCCAAAAATATTCTCTAGTGTGAAGCCAGGCTTAGAGGAAAACTGTGAAACTCCTCCAGGATTGGAATTAGTGATACAGTGATACCTCGAGATACGAGTGCTGTGATTCAACCACATTTTTGCCTTGAGTTACGAGCAAATTTTTGAGATACGAGCATCCGAGCCGCCGCTGCCGAAACAAAGATCCCCAACAACCACGTGTGCTCTGTTTACCCTGCCTCAGCTTCCCGCGTCTCACTCGGTTAAAGCCGCCTTCCACTGCACACGAAAAACGACAGCCGATAAACAGGAAGTCATTCATTTCCTATGGAGAGTCGCAAAGTCGCTGCGTGAGGTGCCGACCATCTGCGGATCCGTAATTTTTGGATCCGTTTTAAGCGTTGGATCCGTTAAAAAATTTCACTTGTGCAACTACACCGCATCTGATATGCCGACAGGACAGGTTTTTATTAAAACGACCAGCAGATGTTAGTGAGGAAAGAGTGACAAAAAAGGCAAAAACAAGTGAAGAGAAAAGCGATGAAGAAAATTAAGCAAAATTAATGTAAAGAAGGGGGGCACATGGCTTAGCGGTTAGCACGTTTGCCTCACACCTCCAGGGTTGGGGGTTCGATTCCCGCCTCCGCCTTGTGTGTGTGGAGTTTGCATGTTCTCCCCATGCCTCGGGGGTTTCCTCCGGGTACTCCGGTTTCCTCCCCGGTCCAAAGACATGCATGGTAGGTTGATTGGCATCTCTGGAAAATTGTCCGTAGTGTGTGAGTGTGTGAGTGAATGAGAGTGTGTGTGTGTGTGCCCTGCAATGGGTTGGCACTCCGTCCAGGGTGTATCCTGCCTTGATGCCCTGATGACGCGATAGAAAATGAGTGAGAGTGAGTGAGTGAGTGAGTGAGTAATGTAAAGAAAACAGAAATTGTAGCAATTAAGTTCAGTTAAGAGAATTTTAGTTAAGTTCGTTAATTTTAGTGAAGTTTAGTTAAGTTCCATTTAAGTGTAAAGTAGCATTAAGAGTGTACAGTAGCGAGTAAGTGAACGAAAGTGAAAGTGTAATTCCTCCTAACTCCTCCTCCTGTTTACTCCTCCCTCAATCTTCCGTAAAGTAAAACCAGTTTATTTTTTTAACATTAGCTTTTATTACTGTATGTTTTTATACAATATTTGTCATTTATAAATACAGGTACTGAACATTTTTCATATTCAGAACACATAAACAAAACAACTGGAGTGGAAATTTGCGAGCTGGAACGGATTAATGGGATTTCAATTCATTTAAACGGGGAAAATTGCTTTGAGATACGAGCAAATTAAGATACGAGCAAGGTCACGGAACGAATTAAACTCGTATCTCGAGGTATCACTGTACTTGGTTTAATGGATTAGATCTAAAGCAATTTAAAAGAATTTTGCGATGCACTACTATGAGGAATCAAAAAAAAAATCCTACCTCTAGTTAACACAGTCATATTTCAGTCAGACAGAATCGGTTTTGAAAGGAAGTGAGATTTGACCAATTTAAAAGAAAACAGCTAGGAGCAGAAATATTAACCTGCACTAGTGAAAAAAACAAAACCAATTTAAACCAAATACCGAATGAAAAAAAAAATGAAACTAATATAATTTATTCAAAGCTACAAGAAAAAATACACAGAAAACAGATTTAGCATTATTTATTTATTTATTTATTTATTTATTTATTTATTTACTTAAGAAAAAGGTTAGTTTATTTCAGTAATTTTACAAATCAAGAGCTGGGATTATCCTCTGAAGACTCTGTGGTTATCAGAAACGACACTGTTCCACCTTTGGCTTCTATTGTGTAGCTCTGACAGTGATGAAATAATCCATTATGTTCCTCAGTAAGAGCTCATATCAGTAAGCAGTGTGTAATCCTGTATTATTAACCACAGCAAAATCTCTAAGGTACGCACAAAAAAAAGCCATTTGCATCCTGGCACACACCCAGGATACACAAGCAAACAGTTTGTGTAATTTTTTTCTTGGGTTCATGTCCTAGAGTTTTATCAGCACCGTGGGGTTTCTGCTGAGATGCAAACACACTGTGTGCCCCATGGAATGACTCTAATATTTTCAAATGTCAATGTTTTCGCTTTACTTTTGAATAAAAACACATTAGGATAAAATCGTCACCGTCGTCCTAACTTTCGATTTCCGCCGTCTCTTCTGGAGATTCGTTAATGTCCTTCACTTTGTCAGGTCTGTCAACACAAACATCATTTTGACACTCGATTCCAAAACTGCGGTCCAACGTTTCGCCCACGGAGAAGCTAAAATGGCCGCAGGGGTTTCGCTGATTTTTCTTTCTGTCAGTCATCCCAAAGGTTTTCCCTTCCAAAAATTTTGTGATGCTATTTGAGTCAATTAAACCGTCTTCGCTGTCAAAAAAACAAGAACACCAGGGAGTGACGCAGATGACAGCCTGAGAACAGCTCGCCTTCATTCTGTCCCTGTTGGGTGGGAGGTCGGAGATGCGCTCTAATGTGTTGGCAAATCAAAAAAGCATACACAACTCGGCTTTTTGATGATCGTGATTTAAACGCAGACATAAATCAGCGTCAGGATTGGATGTTCAGCTAAAGTACGCTTGACTTTTGTACTTACAATATACAATAAACAAAATGAAGAATAAATGTACCTAAATGATCCGATTCCATTCGTTCATTCATAGAGTGCTATTAAGAAGAGTTAGCATCTTGATGAAAGATGTATATTAGTGAGAAAAACATCCTGAGATGCAGAAGACATGATACAGCACCTCTGGAAAAGAAAAGGGATAAGGGCCTTGCTCAAGGGCCCGATGGTGTCAGCTTGGCAGTTCTGGGTCTTGAATGAACCCCTTACCTTTATCCCAGAGACAACTGATTGAGCCACAGCACCTCTCTCTCTCTCTCTCTCTCTCTCTCTCTCTCTCTCTCTCTCATTTTCTACCACTTATCCGAACTACCTTGGGTCATGGGGAGCCTGTGCCTATCTCAGGCTTCATCAGGCATCAAGGCAGGATACACCCTGGACGGAGTGCCAACCCATCACAGGGCACACACACACACTCTCATTCACTCACGCACTACGGACAATTTTCCAGAGATGCCAATCAACCTACCATGCATGTCTTTGGACCGGGGGAGGAAACCGGAGTACCCGGAGGAAACCCCCGAGGCACGGGGAGAACATGCAAACTCCACACACAAGGTGGAGGCGGGAATCGAACCCCCAACCATAGAGGTGTGAGGCGAACGTGCTAACCACTAAACCACCATGCCCCCCCCACATTACCTCGAATAAAATAAATAAAGAAGAATTCTACTTTATAATATACAGTATGCACACTGGTCAGTGTTATTTTGTGTATTTGTCTTGTAATGTTTTGAGCTTCTTGACTTGACTTGACTATTATACTCAGATAATGTGTCGCATAAACCACGTGAGACTCTGTGTGGTTTCTATTCTATTCTATTCTATTCTATTCTATTCTATTCTATGATAATGTTTTAAAACAAGTGCATAAGTGTAATTAATCAACACATTCTGACTAATCAAATCCATGATATAAGTAAACTCTTACCTTTGGCTTTCACTTCAGTCATCATATCAATATTACAGCTGTTACGTTCTGCATATTTGTCGTACATGGAAAAAGAGTTTAAAGATTTGTGCCTAAAGCGGGAGTCGATCTTCGCCTTTATACAAAGAGGCATCTTGGCTGGAGAACATTAGACGTGTTGATGTTCGTCTTCAGGCTGGTAAGTGAGGCATCACGCGGGGCATCTTGTGCTTTTATTTTGCCGCAAATGTCTCGCAGTTAATGTGTTTGTGTTCAAAAAAATTGTGCTTCCGGCATTGTTAGTTGGAAGTCTAGCTGTAGACCCCTTTTGGTCCGAGATAAACTTCGAGCTTTGGGCTTGGGGTGAAATTTAAATTTCAGAACAAACCGATTGTTTTTAAAAATGAAGACTTTTACCTTGATATACAAGATATATGACTTAACATGGACCAAGAAAAAAAGAGTGCCTGTTTTTTATTTACCCCTGTTGGTGCCCTTGAGCAGGGCACTTAACCCCTTGTACCAGTACACTGGCGTTCCATGGTGCCGGTGGAATAAAAATGGACTTACAACCAAGAACCTTAACCACTTGAGCCACCACTGCCTCTGTTGACTGCTTATCAGTCCCGACAGTCTACTTTCATATGACCTTCATATAAACCACCACTGTGAAGTGAGACATTACAAAGACATTCAATGATCAACATGGACACAACAAAAACAGGAGCAATCTCCATGGTTTAGGCCTGTTGTAAAAGTAAGAGTTAACCCTTTCTGCTCCAGAGATGATGTATCGTAGCTGATCCTGTGCTTTGTCCCTAACTTCCTGGGGAACTCGACAGATTGTGGTATTTTAGTAACAATTACGCTTTCTTTTTTACACCTGACCTACATTTCTGAATTAATTGAAATTCTCCAGTTGCTTCGATCACTTTTCCGTCCAAACATCCCAGGGAGCGAAGTGTCCATTAGTTGCTCCCTTGAATCATTTGGTTGTTGTTGTTTTTTTGCAGCACTGCGTGTTTCACATCTGTAGTCCCCGGTGTTATATTTTAATTATTCTGATCAGTCCATGCTGGAAGTTTTCAGCTACATTTACTTTAATTTCCTAATCAGGCTTCATAAATTTGCTTCCAGGTGTCCCTAAGCTGGATGCTGGATGTCAGCACAAAGTGTTGTTGCTGAGAAGATAAAGTCTTGCTCAATCATCAGTAAAAGTGTCAGCACTCCGTTCCGCCCCGTTCCGCTCCGCCCCAGCCCAGAGCTCGAGTATTAGAGAAGGAGAAGAGTCACTGTGCTGCTGTAAAGGGCAAAGAGGAAACCCTCTGGATAAATATGAGGCTGGTGACCTTTGTGGAGAGTTTCAAGCCTCGAAGCACCTTCAGCCAAGCAGAGCACATTAAAACGAGAAGTTCCCTAAAGGTTAGACTTGGCGCGGGGAAAGTCGATACTCCTCGCTTTTGTTTTTCTTTCTGAAAATGACCACTGCAAAAAACTAATCCAGGCCTTGCCTCCGCTTGCTGTCTCAGAACCGAATCCTAAGATACAGTATAGCAAACTGCTGGGAATAAACACATCTGTTACAAAGAGCAATACGTGTCTTGCTGATTGTACATTTTTAGCATTCACTAAAGCAAAGCTGTTTATCTTCAGAGGTTCCCCGGTCTGGGTTTGCTCTCTGAACGGCGCACTTTGGAAGGATGTTTGTTCATTAGGCAGCAATCAATTTCAAAGCCGGGGTGTACGGGGTCCCTCGTAGCTGCAGGTGGCCCTATGCTCGGGCTGTGGAGATTAAGTGGTGCTCAGCTGCCTCGCAGAGCTTTGTTCCTAGAAAAGAAGCAGCTTAACACAGCATGCGAGTAAAAAAAACTGCAGGATTGGTTTTAGTCTAGATTATGATTTTGCTAGACAGTCAACTCTTTTTACCAGTACACTAGCATTTCATGGTGCAAATAGAATGGAATTCGATTTATGTGAAGTTATTCATCAGTATAAACAATAAATTATTTTATGTTTGTGAGGCTGATCTACAATGAGTCAGGACTCTGTTGGCTTTCAGTGTAAGACGTGTGTTTTTGCTTCTGTTGAGAAACTTACACTGAACTTCAAGAAAATGGAAAGGAGGGTACTTGTAGTATGGGGTGTGAGTTTGATTCCCATGAACGTGAACATACTCGGGTTTCAGAGAAGTGTGAGGACTCTTAAGGTGAGAACAGGACTCAGGTTTCCAGAGGAAGAGCTCGATATGCTGTACATTATGAGTCCAGACTCAAGGATTAAAATAGACAGGTGATTTATTGTTTTAAAAAGGAAATGCAAAAGCACCAAAATCTGACACAGAAACACAACACAACATAAACTTAATACATACAGAACCAACCGGGCGTCACAGGAACAAAGCCTGACAAATATGCTAACAACGGGTATATACTGTATAGGGGAACTAATTAGGGGAAACAGGATACAGGTGAGAGGAAAAGACAGGAAGAGTCACTTCCAGCAGCCCTGACACTAGTTAGGCAAGACTGGCAAGGACTGACAACTGCACAACTTGCCTAAGTTCTCCTACACCACCTCACTGATGCTCTTCCTCCACTGGCTTCTGGTAGCTGCAAACATCAGACGCATCAAAACACTGATGCTTGCTTACAAAGCCAAAAATGGACTGGTTGGACACTGCACCTTGCTCCCTCAGATCTACCTGCACTGATCCACTGGTCCCATCATCTCTCAGGGTAAGACATAGGTATACATCACTCACTCACTCACTCATCTTCTACCGCTTATCCGAACTACCTCAAGCCTGTGCCTATCTCAGGCATCATCGGGCATCAAGGCAGGATACACCCTGGACGGAGTGCCAACCCATCGTAGGGCACACACACACACACACTCTCATTCACTCACGCAATCACACTACGGACAATTTTCCATAGATGCCAATCAACCTACCATGCATGTCTTTGGACCAGGGGAGGAAACCGGAGTACCCAGAGGAAACCCCCGAGGCATGGGGAGAACATGCAAACTCCACACACAAAAGGCGGAGGCGGGAATCGAACCCCCAACCCTGGAGGTGTGAGGCGAACGTGCTAACCACTAAGCCACCGTGCCTCCCTAGGTATACATCAAGACTCTTCTTTTCTGGCACCGAAGGTGGTGGAATGAACTTCCCCTAGATATCTGAGTCACTGGCTATCTTCAAACGATGTGTGAAGACCTTCCTCTTCCTGAAACACTTCAACTAGTGCTTATTTTCCCTGTTTGTTTTATGTGTATTTTTAAATAATAAAAAAAAAATAACGTTGTCCACTGTTGGTGTATTCATCGATGGAGACTTCGAAGTGAGACTTCGAACACTAATGATCCTGGGTTTGATCGACTCAAGAGTCTGAAAGAAGAGCGGCGCTGCAGGCAAACCAGAAACAAGACTGCACTAACGTACATGGTTGGAGCAGCATGTTGCGTAAACAAGGATCTGAAAAATTCACAATCTGGGAATCCGTCTCCATGCCTGGTATTCCCGGGATAGACTATGGATCTTTTGCGACTCGGACTATATACGGATGTACAAGCTGTATATCCTGTAAATTTTCTATTAGCGGTGTTAAAAAAAGTTTTTAATGAGCAAAAACTGTCCTCAAAATCAACCACTAAGGGAAAACATGTTTTTTTTTAAAACACAGAGATTAATGAGTACAGAACAGAAGAATCTCTGTAAGAGAAACAATATTGTTCTTCATCCTGTAACAGAACCGTGTAGAGGAATAAAAAACAATTAAAACCAAAGATCGGAAATTTGCATGAATCATTAGTTTAAGCTCCAGTTAATTGATCACATCCTGTGGAGGTTCAGCAGCACTTACAGCAACTCTGGTTTGGTTTATGGATGAGCTTGTCAAATTTCAAGAAGTATCTCGTGCTTATTATTCTGCTTTACAAGTCACAGGAGGCCAAGACGCAAAGACTTCAGTTACATAAAATGACCAGGTTCGTTTCATTTTGAAGCATAAAAAAAAAAATATTTAAACAAAAAGAAAGAAAGAAAACACTTCGGGACGTCCTGTTATTGGAAAAATAATCAACGTCCTGCTGCTAATAGTAAAAGTGCCTCATTATGGATTTGTTTCTTCCACCAGCATGACGTGAAGCATTTTATTTCTTTCTTAATACCTAAATAAATAAATAAATAAATAAATAAATAAATAAATAAATAAATTCGCTTTTTATTCTGTGAAAAATGCTAGGTTTCTGAGAGAAAAATAAATAAATAAATAGTCAGCACCACGAAGTTGTCTAATGTCAGTTTCCTCCAGTGGGCTTATCAATACGTCAGAACATTTCTGTTAAAAAAGGAATAAATGGCTGAACACACAACAGCTCCAGGTGTCTGAGCATAATAGCACTACCAACACCGTGCTGCCATATGCAAGCCTGCAGATAAGGAAGCGCACGATTCCTGTTTTTATTTATTTATTTATTTATTTATTTATTTGTACTATATATAATAGATAAGCTGCTGTTTGTGTGTGTGTTTTGCCGTTGCCTGTTTCCCCATTTCATGTTTATCCTTCTATTTTTTTTCTCCAGCTTTCTCTAGAGATCTGTTTTTAGACACCCAATGATCTGAACTGGCGAATTTTTCTGTGACAAGAGTTTTATTTATTGTTATTTATAGTTTACAGGTTTATTTATGGAAGGAGTCTCCAGTGTCACTGCACTTCCTGAGAATGAGCTAAGGGAAAATATTCAGAATTCACATTTAATTTAAGGTAAGGCTGTAACTTGTTTTTAGAGAAGTCAAGAAAATTTCCATTCCGTTATTTATTGATTTAATATTTGCTAACGGCGCACGATACCAGCCTTGAGTCTCTTCCTCTCTTCCTGTGGATTGTACAGTACATTTCTGCACTTGAAAATACCACAGCGAAATGAAAGCGGGGATATGAAACGTCGTTAAAATGACAAGACCTTCGAAATGTTTCATAAAATCTTTACACAGTCAAGCTGGCGAGCGGAGACAGATTATGAAAACTAATGAGCGTGATGAGACATAAAATGTCAGGAGGAAGCGGATAGAAAAATATCGACCTTTAAAATGTGGATATTTTACTGATGACTTCTTTCACGCCTGTTCTGAGCAATGCCTGCAATCCACTTTCGCATTGTGTGTGTGTGTGTGTGTATCAAAAAGCCAACGACATGCTCCTTTTTTTCTCCATGTACAATATAAACACCTCCTGTGCGTTAATTAGGTCTGAAAACTGATTGTCTCGAGGGAGCCGTGTCTCTCACAGCGAGGCTGAATCATCGTCATCCTCTTCCCAGCTTCCTCTGAGTTGACCTCTGACCTCTTTATGTCAGAATAAAGCTCGGTGCATGTTGAAACATTCGCCTTTGTCGTGTTTGAGTCCAAACACACGTCGCACAAAATAAAAAAGAAATAAAAATAATATAAAAAATCAATGTGGGCAACAATCCTGATCCTGTAAACATTCAGTGAATCAGAACACAGGAGACGATCTGAAAGCAAAGCATCGAGAAATATTTTACGTTCCAACGATCCAAAATTTCAAAATTTTATTTCTTTTCCAAAAGGAAAGGAACCGACGTGGCTGAAGGAAACGGTGCGCTCATACAGTATCATCCAAACACACATCATTTAGTTTATTTGTGTGAAACCACTTTGCCTGCTTCTTCATCTCTGTAGAGAGTTACGTCTTGTTGTTCTGAAGGTCAGCAGATAATTGGAGCAGGTTTTGACAGGAGATAACTTCTACCTGCCAACAGAATCAGAAGAACATCACAGCAAGCTTGAAGTTTCTATCTACTCCAGTGTTTTTACTTCAGTGATTGACATCTGAGCTACAAAAAACTAAAGGTAAAGGGTGGATTTTCCTCGTTCTGGCTGTCTGAGCTTCTTTCCAGGTTTGTTGGTTTGATTGCTAGCACAAGGCCACAGCGGTGATGAAGCGTGTTCTGTACATCTAAAAGAACATTTGATGTTTGGTCCATGTGAACTGGTCAGGAACTTAACACTGCACTGAAAACAGATATTCAAGCGTTCGTCCGTGTCGGGTGTTGTTAGAAAGGATTTGGTCCAAAACAAAAAGTATTTCTTTTACTACGGATTATCAATAGAAGTTTAATGTAAACTTCATGGTTCGCCAATGAAAATTCAAGACACGTCGATTTCCTACGAAAGACATGAGAACGTCCTTGAATGCACGTTGCCTTCCAATAAACTTCCCATGAAAACCCATAAAAAAGGTCCTGTTTTATAAAATTCGATCCAGTTTAAAACTCAACCCATATCATAAAGCCGTTCAAGTCACAACTGTAACATAACCATAATGTCCTGAATAAGAACCTGATAAAAACACACATTTATCTTGAGTTTGATTGGTCTGAAAGTTTGTTGATGTGTTTTCAGCTATTGGTGAATATGTGACACGTTAACAAAGGACATTGTCTCAAAGCAGCTTTACAGAACATAAGAAATATAGTACAAAAAGTTCAAGATTAATATTGGACTTATATTTAAGTCTGAGGTGACTGAGGTTACTGTGGTGAGAAAAAACGCCCTTAGATGGAAGAGGAAGAAACCTTGAGAGGAACCGGACTCAAAAGTGAACATCCTCATTTGGGTGACACTGGAGGGTGTGATTATAAACTGTTATAAACACCGGAGAGTGATATTATGATGTCCTTTCTACAGATAATTGTGCATTTACAGTATTAGGAGGTTGTTGTCCTCAAAGACCACATGGAGTTGGTAACTTCTCACTGAAGGTCAGAAATCTTCATGGAGTGGAACACAAATGCAGCTGGAACAATCACTGGATGCTTTGGGATGGGTAGAAAAAGAGAAAAGTGGAGAGGAATTAGCGTAGCTGCTGCTTATGATATGAAACAGAACTAGATAATAATGTGTATCTACTTGAGCACACGGTTGTAAGATGTATTATGTGTATGTCTAATTAATAAGAAATATGTCTTTAATCTACATTTAAACTGGGAACGTGTGTCTGAGCCCCAAACACTGTCAGGAAGCCTATTCCAAAGTTTGGGAGCTAAATACAAAAAAAACACTCTACCGCCTTTAGTAGATTTTGATATTTTGAATTGAATTAAATAACAAATATGATGGCGCAAATTCCATCTTTGGCCTTGGGGGAAAAGAGTTCACAAGAGTTCACAAGAGTTTATTTAAGGCACATAAGAGTGAGTTATGATAATAGTGACGAGAAGGTGGGCCATCTGTAAGCAAGTCGGAGCTGCGCTTGTGTTCTGGCAGACGGATTTGGATGAATCTGTGCACCGGCTTTGGGCCATCACTCATTTGGAGCATCGTCTGGGCAGCACTTCAGAGGCGACATCCGGTTGGCACAAAGAAGACGCAGAACAGCATCTGATCTGCCGTTTGATTTGTTACGCATTCGATTTTCCGTCACGCACAAAAAAATCCCATCTTGCTGACGCCGAGATCGATGGAATGGGCACTTCTGAGTTTTGAAAACAAAATTGAGTTTTACTGTCTTTACTTAATATGGGTGTGTTTCAGTCAGGTCAGCATCTCAGCTCCCAAAGTCAAGAGTCGGTATCATGTACACTAATTGTGGCTTATCTGTTACTGCAAAAACCCAAACATACACAAGTTACACACCATGTAAATGTGTAGTCTAATCTCACCTGTTTCTGTTGTGCTAGTTCAAGCAGGATTGTATTCTAGGTAGTGAAATTTTTACAAATCCTTAAACATTTAAAAGTTGTTAGACTCAAAAATAGTATGTCAAAATAAATGTACAAATATTTACCTTAACATACTTGAAAATCTCACATCTCTATTTTCAGTAAGGGAACATAGATATTTTTAAGAGACTGAACCTTCCAGGGCACTGAAAGGAATTTGCAAATGAAAAAGAGTGAGAATTTAAAATGGCTGACTTGCTGATCAGTGCCCTGACCTGGGCTGGCAGCAGCAGTGGGCAGGGTTGGGGCATGGTCAACCAATCATTCATTCATTCATTCATTCATTCATTTTCTACCGCTTATACGAACTACCTCGGGTCACGGGGAGCCTGTGCCTATCTCAGGCGTCATCGGGCATCAAGGCAGGATACACCCTGGACGGAGTGCCAACCCATCGCAGGGCACACACACACACACTCTCATTCACTCACGCAATCACACACTACGGACAATTTTCCAGAGATGCCAATCAACCTACCATGCATGTCTTTGGACCGGGGGAGGAAACCGGAGTACCCGGAGGAAACCCCCGAGGCACGGGGAGAACATGCAAACTCCACACACAGAAGGCGGAGGTGGGAATCGAACCCACAACCCTGGAGGTGTGAGGCGAACATGCTAACCACTAAGCCACCGTGCCCCCCAACAACTCCTACATTTCAGAAAAAGAATAAATCTACAGGTCTGAAAACAACCTTGTTTTGTTTGAAGGAAACTGCTGCTTTAAAGACACGACATCTTTGATCTCTCTGATCATTTTCTCTTATGGATGTCAATAGTAACAGCTTTATTTCTCTTCCTGACAGACGAGTCTAAACCCATTAAGAAATCCTGTCACACGCTACGTTTTTATCCTCAAATGCCCCGTTTCCGAGTTCTCCAACAGAGTTCTTTACCTTACGTTTAAGCTCCACTTCCTCGATTGATGCAGATACAAGACCTTAGGCATGATTATGAACATTCATGTGCTCATACATTGTGTACAAAACAAAACAATAGGTAAAGAGCTTCAGGTGTCATGTTATCCGCTCATACACCCAAACATGTTCATTCTCTCCCTGACGAATTGAAGCCTCGTCCCCTGCGGTGCTGCATTTAAAAGGGACCAATTATCAGAGGTACAAAATGAGCACAAAGCGGTAAAACATGACTAGAAATCAGAGCAAATTAAAGGCACTGCGCTGTGGAAAGAGCTTCAATGGCGTGATGGATGAGGGGGATTTTGCAAAGAGACGAGAAACAAGTGATAAAAATAAGAACGACGAATGCAGAGCCGACTCTCGAGAGATAAGAAGATGAGTAATGAGAGAGGTGTGGGTGAGGAGCTGTGTGTGTGTGTGTGTGTGTGTGTGTGTGTGTGTGCGCGTGTGTGTGCGTGTGCGTGCGTGTGCGTGTGTGTGTTTTGGACTGAATTTAACCAAAAATAAGGTTTAAAAAGATAAATCAGAAAGGTGGATTAGCAATTAGCAGCAAAATAGCTACCAGTTAGGTAACAATGTCACTGGAGCAGTTAATCTACCAGGATTATTCATTAAAAAAATAGCTTTATGCTAGTCATTGTTTTATGCTAGTCTACATTGTTTTATGCTAGTCTACATTGTTTTCTGCCAGTTTCTTATGCTAGTCTACATTGTTTTATGCTAGTTTACAATTTTTTATGCTAGTCTACATTGTTTTATGCTAGTTTACATTGTTTTATGCTAGTCTACAGTGTTTTATGCTAGTCTACATTGTTTTATGCTAGTCTACATTGTTTTATGCTAGTCTACAGTGTTTTATGCTAGTCTACATTGTTTTATGCTAGTCTACATTGTTTTATGCTAGTCTACATTGTTTTATGCTAGTCTACAGTATTTTATGCCAGTCTACAGTGTTTTATGCTAGTTTACATTGTTTTATGCTAGTTTACATTGTTTTATGCTAGTCTACACCGTTTAATGCTACATTGTTTTATGCTAGTCAACATTGTTTTAAGCTAGTGTGAGTTGTTTTAATGCTAGTCTACATTCATTTATGCTAGTCTGCATGCTATTTTTTTTTTTTACTAGTTTACTAGTCTACATTGTTTTTGCTATATCTGTGTTGTTTTATGCGAGTATGCATTGTTTTCTGCTAGTATGCATTGTTTTTATGCTTGTATAAATAGTTTTCTGCTAGTCTGAGTTGTTTTAATGATTTACATTGTTTTTATGCCAGTTTACTTTGTTTTATGCTAGTCAACATTGTTCTGTGCTAGTCTACATTGTTTATTGTTAGTCTACACTGCTGGGGGCACGGGGCACGGTGGCTTAGTAGTTAGCACGTTCGCCTCACACCTCCAGGGTTGGGGGTTCGATTCCAGCCTCCGCCTTGTGTGTGTGGAGTTTGCATGTTCTCCCCGTGCCTCGGGGGTTTCCTCCGGGTACTCCGGCTTCCTCCCCCGGTCCAAAGACATGCATGGTAGGTTGATTGGCATCTCTGGAAAATTGTCCGTAGTGTGTGATTGCGTGAGTGAATGAGAGTGTGTGTGTGTGCCCTGTGATGGGTTGGCACTCCGTCCAGGGTGTATCCTGCCTTGATGCCCGATGACACCTGAGATAGGCACAGGCTCCCTGTGACCCGAGGTAGTTCGGATAAGCGGTAGAAGATGAGTGAGTCAGTGAGAATGCTAGGGAGAAATATATCGATTATATAATCACCTGAAATGTGCAGTATATTTAAGTCACTATTAGTTTTCAGCCAATCTACAAAACAGAACATTTCTGTTTCTTTGCAACAATTCTGTTGATATTTAGCAATGATTTCCTGTTATTTAAAGCCATTTTGCTCAGACTGACACAATATAATTTAATCTCCATTTAAATTTCTCACACGCCCACTAATATGTGTGGAAAATAGAGCCAGAAATGCATTTTAGTCAAAATCCCAGCTGATACAAGCACACTGATATTTTTACAAAGTCGTTTATTTAAAGCTTAACTAGATGTGAAATAGAAAATATGTGTGTTTTATTCATTTTTTTTACTGCGTATCAATTTATTTCTTTAATTGTAAAACGTGTTTGGGATTTAAAGGGGAACAGTGGAACAAACCCCCTGCTGATGCAGGGTCAGTGTCACGGAGTAAACAGAGCAGAACAGATGGAGAATGTCAGGATGTTGATTGTGCTCGATGAGTGTGTACCATATAGCACTCCTCACACACTGACCTGTTTATGACGGATTTGTTCAGCATCGCAGGTCATCCACTTCTTATTGCTGACAGCGAGTAGGAACAGAAGGAATTTGCTCATCTGTGCTTTAACTGGAGAAAAAAAATCAAATAAAAAAATCTCTGACAATGGCTTTGTATTTTTATTTATTTATTTATTTATTTACTTATTTACTTATTTATTTATTTATTTATTTATTTGTACTACACTGAAAAAAGGAATATGGTCAGCCAGATTTGAGTAAAAAATATTACCTTTATAATTTACATAATACTTTGTTGAGAAATGTAAAATTTTTATTTAAACTATACATATAAACATCTATAAACTTTATATAATTTTTTAACATATATAACATGTACAACATATATAAAATTATTTATTTACTTTTTCTGGGTCAAACATTTTTTCCACTGTGTTTGATTTCATTACGATTTTATTAAGACCTTTTGACCAATCATACGGTTTATCTTTCAGACCATACAACCAATCAAAATTCTGTCAAAATCTGACAATTATAGCCTTAAACAGCTTTATGGAAACAAAACAATGCACGCTTCTTTATTCCTCTGCACAGGAAGCAGACTTTTGTTTTGGTTGCTTCACTGTGCATAATAATCAAAATCAAAAAACTCTGACTGGAGTCAGTCATAATTCACTGGGGGATGAATAGGATGTTCTCTCTGAGTCTTGATTCCTTTCCTAGCATCCTGCCTTCTTTCCTCAGCTGTTTTCGAAGTTGTTTTCTCACCCTTCTTGCTCCTAGCTTGCTTACGGCTGTTGACGTACTGAAGTCTGTAAAGCTTCTTTGAGACAATCTGGATTATGAAAAGCTCTCTAAAATAACGTTCTGTGCTTTTCTAGAAGAATCAATTATGGAAGTTAAGTTTGCTGAATAAATCCTCTAAGTCAGACTGGTAGCTTCAGCAGGTCAAAGGGATCCTGGACAAGTGCCACACACACATACACACACACACACACACACTAAAAGGTGAGAAACTGTGGATGCCTAGGGGCCATTGTGTGACACATCCACAAACACACAAGTTTTATTTGCTGCTCTCCCCCTCTTCCTCTCTGAAAGGAACTGAGGATTAAATTTTAAATGTTAAACTGGGTGTGGTTTTGTGCATCTCTACTTTCACACTGAAAAAAAAACCTGTGTGACCTTAAGTGCACTTTTACCCCTCAGCCAATTAGGTTGGGAGGAAATTTGCTGAAAGCTAATAATGAAACATGACTTGTCATGTGACTTGTCAGAATGAACCAGTCAAATTAAAACCTATCTTTAAAACTATGCACCTATTATCATTCTGATTAACACCAAATAAAGATCAGCTGCTTCTGGGTTTCTTTCTTTCAGTACCTAGTGCATTCGATTCACTACCTACTGCAATTTATTCAGTGCTTACTGCATTCGATTCAGTACCTATTGCATTTGATTCAATGTGTACTGCATTTGATTCAATAACTACTGCATTTGTTTCAAGAACTACTGCATTCGATTCAATGATTACTGCATTTGATTCAGTACCTACTGTATTCAATTCAGTACCTACTGTATTCAATTCAGTACCTACTTCTTGGCCTTTGATACATATGAACTGATCAGTATATGTGTATAGTGTGAATATAATCAAGGCAGGCTACATCCATACATGGTACGTGGTAATTTCTCCAAAATCTGCAAAATTCTTGAATTTTTTTTCTTGCTTAAATCATCAAGTTAACAACAATTGTGGTTTATCCACAAGGAGCAACATATAATACCTATAGCAGTTTAAAAAAGGCTGAGGTGCATACTGCTATTTTTAATTTTGGCAGCTCATCTGTGCCAGTGCTGTTGCATTATGGGATAACGCAGTGTTTATTGGTTCCAGACTGTAGAATCTTAGTGGAAGCAGTCAAATGTCTAGGGATTTCTCTCCTACTGTTTTATGAATACTGAAAATTCAGACATACTATTCCTATATTGTTCTGATTGCAGTCTGTATAGTAGCATAATAGAGACATTAAGGTGCAATCATTGTCAGAGCTTATGAAACACGTACAGGACCTCATTTTTGATAGGCATTAAATAGGGGAAGAAGAAAAACATAAGATGAACCATGGAACACTTTGAAACAACCAGTCGAGAAAATAGAGCACCACAGTGACAGGAAGAGGATGTCCATCTGAAATGGACAAAAAAGGGAAAAAAAAGGTTTGTCAGGAAGGTTGTCAAAAGATCTACAGCAACTATAAAGGAGGCACAGGAAGAGCTCGCAAGTATTGATCACATTCTGCATTTGGAAATATTCTCATACTCTTCATATGTCTGGAGCTTCGGAGTAAATAAAAGCCATGAAAGCTGAGATGGATGTGCATGCAGTTGAAGACAAGAAGAAATAATAAGACACATCAACGGGTAACTTCTGTTATGATGCAGTAAGAAATACTTCACACTGATTTAGTGATTAACTTCTGTTTTTTATACCATGCGGTGTAAGTGTCATGAATAACTAGTGTGTGTGATTAGAGCTGATGATGATTAGAGCTGAGGAGATGATGATGTTCTGGGGAATGTAGTCTGTAGCAGCCATGTTTGTATGCTGCGATGTGTTCTGGGAAGTTTGAGGAAGGAATCCTGACATTTTTCTTTATACTTTTAACACAAATAAAACATATAAAGGTGAAATGACTTATTGTGTAGCAGGATAACATGTTTTTGTGAATTTAAATGAACTCATTTTCACTCATAATGAGTTTGAATTTAGTATTAAAGTGAACTCTATTTTTGACCTTGCGATAAGATTGAAAAATGATGTGTGTGTATGTGTGTAAAGCTGTTGTCACACATTGTTTCCGTGGTTTTCTCAGATGCACTGATGAATCAAAAGTGTGAAGAAATCATCCGTAATGGAGTTAGCACTTAGTCTCAATCTGACACTCAGTGAAGCAGCATAATTAGTTTTTTTCATTCACACAGCAGCCATGTTGATGATGTTGATAATACACTACGTTAGGTGTGTGTGTGTGTTTGTGTGTGGAACCCCAAACTCATGAGCGTGAATCTAATTGTGTGTATCCACAAGCAGACAAAGTGTTTTGGAGAACAGGTGGTGTGGCTCAGTCGCTTTTCCAAACACAGTCACGTGAGTGTGACAGTAAAGGAGGAACAGACTGCCTCGTTCATGTTATTTGTCATTACGCTTGTCTCTCTGGCATTCTTCATTTCGCTTTGTTTTGCTGTGAGTCATTCCTGTCTCCTGTTTCATTACCCAGACTGCCACACTGCCGTTCAGCTATCCTTCAGCCTGTCCGTCACACTGGACAGAAACAGAATGAGGCGGGGCGATGGCAGGGTTGAGGGTATGTATATATAATATTATATATATATATATATATATATATATATATATATATATATATATATATATATACATGTGTATATATATATATATATATATATATATATATATATATATATATATATATATATATGTGTGTGTGTGTTAGTGTGTGTGTGTGTGTGACTTCACAACACCAGGTTCTATCCAGAGCTTGGGTTTCTGTCTATTTCGAGTGCCACATGTTCTCTGTGGGTTCTGGGTTCTCTCATACCTCCTAGCATGACTGAAGGCAGAAGCACTGGACTCCCGAACAGTTTTATTGACTAAGGACCACCTCATAAGTATTCAGTGACAGCTGTTAACATGACGGCTTCCTACGTCCATGATGGAAGTAAAGCATCACAAAGTCTTAGTTTCTAGGCAAAATCTAAGTTCTGGAAGTTCTGTAAAATCCAACCCATCAGATGATGACACTGAAGCTCTTGAGGTGTTTCCAACTTCGTGTGCCATATGTATCAGACGTTCATCCAACGGTCCGTGGGCGTGACATCAGAGGCTGAGACTATGATTTACCAGACTACAAGATGAATCATCAATGCTGTTAGTGTTGAGCTGTCCCTTCCACCAGCATATTGTACACTCCCTGCCTTTTTTTTTTTTTTAAACAATGTTAGCACTTGTAATGGAGAACACAAAAAACATTTTCTTTGAACATATCCCAAATAAAGAACTTTATGTCTTTAAGGTGCATTTTAAATTACCATGGCTTTAGCAGCAACACTTTTGCACTGTAAGTGGAACCTTGTGACCATGTAGCTGAAGCTGATCATTTTTTGCTTTAAAATCAATGAACCCCACGGTTATTTTCTATGAAACCTTCAGTATGGTTCTTGTGACGGTGGCACACGCACCACTGCAGAAATCCAGCAGAAAAGCGCTTTGGTGGTGGTGCAGCACCATGGCCAGTGCCGCTGACTGACTGCAAGGATGGATCAGGACCATGGTCAGCTCTGCAGAAACAGAGTTTCTTCCTGAACACCTTTGGGGCCCAAAGCTCGCTAAAGTTCTCCACCCGAGACCTGGCCCAATCTTTGCAAGTTAATTTTTAAATTGACTAAAAGCCTCAACAAAGACGTTTACTCATTTTGTGGTTCCATATATGATGCAAACGAGAGACCTATATTGGGGTCCTTATAGATCCATGTCTTTTAATAGTGTAGTATTAAATGTTGGTGCAGCAGTAATGTTCTATGCATGGTGTTAGATTTTATTCAGGATTTTGTGAAAATGCCATAAATTGTGTTGGATATATGAAAACTAATTGTGCTAACGTTGCTCAGTTCAGTGATTCCAGGTGTGAACCACGTTTTGGATTTGTTCCTTAAATAAAACCCTTGAGTGCAATTGCATCCTTCTCAGCTAGGCCTCCACGGCTGTCTGACACCAACGAATAAATGTTTAATGATCGCTTGCCATTTACTGTTGAAACTTTCAACTCTATTTTCAAGTCCCTCGGTATCCATCAACTGCTACATATTTCCTCTTCTTCCTTGCCTCTTTGCTCTTCATCTCCCCCTTGCTGTCTTTTCAGATTTGCTGCTGCTCGCCTGAACCTGCCCTGAGAAGTGTTTTACTTCACTGGAAGCGTGTCTGATGGCTTCACTGTCACACTAATCCCTTGTGCAGCATCTGCTATTTTCCTCACATGTGCCATTGCCACATGAAATTTCCTCACAGTCTTCTGCCTGTCTACATTGGCACACCGTCGAAGCACTTCCGGAGAACAAATTAACAAATTAATTGCTCTTGGCAGCGACAAAAATATCTTCCAAAATGCATTGAATGAAGGAGAATTGTGTTTAGCCAGAAATCTGTCTTTTTATCACTTCATTTGAATCAAAAACTTTCTTTGAAATCTCTTATCTAATGCGAAATGAGTGTAACGAGCCAGACGAAGCACCAGTAGAATCTATATGCAGATTTTAAAGCACGAGGCAAATGTGTAAAATGGTCAATATACTAAAAAACAATGCAGCAAAACAAACGGCTTGATCGAGTAGCGTAAACTAACAATACTTATTTCGTCACTTATACATTACAGCACTGAAATTCTTTCTTCACATATCCCAACTTTGGAGGTTGGGGTCAGAGCACAGGGTCAGACATGATACAGCACCACTGATGCAGTGAGGGGTAAGGGCCTTGCTCAAGGGCCCAAAAGTGGCAGCTTGGCAGTGCTGAAGCTTGAACCCTGATCCTCCAATCAACAACCCATAGCCTTAACCACTTAAGCCTACATGCAAATACGCAAGGTATAGAAAGTCTCATCTGGTAGGTGTCCTATAAATAGTATGCTGTAGAGGTAAATCTAGCCATAGATTTCATTTCCACCACTAGACAACAATAGGTAGTCAGGATACTACAGTTTATTTTTGATGACTCTGTGTTTTCTTAGACGAGTCATTAATCTTAGTAATTGTAATCTCCTAGAACATGCGATCCTCTCTCACTTTAAAGCCAACAGAGCTTTGTTAGAACAAAGCATTTCTTAGAGGAGCTTAAGCTTTGTATTTTTCATCAATCTGTGTCTGGTCTTATTTTCACTCTGTCAGATGCATTTATCTAAAGTGAAGTGGAGTAGAATCCATCTCACTTAACATCGAGTGACAATTAAGAGTCTTGCTTAAGCGCTAAACAGGGTTTCTATAGTAAAGCTGAATGCACACTATTCTGCAGCAGTGCCAATATTTATGGTTTACACATAACATTTTTTCTAAGGGGAATGAATTATAGGATGTGAGTTTATCTGTGTAAAAGTGACCTGGAAGTCATGAGCCTTCATCTTGACCAATAGACAATAAGGCGACAGGGCTGTGAGTACGTTCATTCATTCATTTATTCATTTTCTACCGCTTATCCGAACTACCTCGGGTCACGGGGAACCTGTGCCTATCTCAGGCGTCATAGGGCATCAAGGCAGGATACACCCTGGACGGAGTGCCAACCCACCGCAGGGCACACATACACTTTCATTCATTTACACAATCACACACTACAGACAATTTTCCAGAGATGTCAATCAACCTACCATGCATGTCTTTGGACCGGGGGAGGAAACCGGAGTACCCGGAGGAAAACCCCGAGGCACGGGGAGAACATGCAAACTCCACACACACAAGGCGGAGGCGG
This sequence comes from Tachysurus vachellii, assembly GCF_030014155.1. Classification (NCBI taxonomy): domain Eukaryota; kingdom Metazoa; phylum Chordata; class Actinopteri; order Siluriformes; family Bagridae; genus Tachysurus; species Tachysurus vachellii. Next base: position 19,210,272 of record NC_083479.1, read on the forward strand.
GAATCGAACCCCGACCCTGGAGGTGTGAGGTGAACGTGCTAACCACTAAGCCACTGTGCCGTACTGCGAGTACGTTGAACTGTAAAAAAAAAAAAAATGGCAATGGTTTGTAAGGAAATACAGGTTCAGCACCTGACTAGTGTGACACTCAAGGAACAAATACAAGGATCTTTAATCTTTCAGCAGCATTTGCTTCACCCTAATGCCTGTGTGCTTTTCGGTGCCACAAAGTGACAACCAAGTGTTTAGCTCAAAGGATCTTAAGATCTCAGGTCTGCACAAACCATCCATCTGTGTCTGCTCTCATTTTCATCTCTCTAACGTATGCATTGAATCTATCGGAAAAAAAATCAACCTTCTTGGCTCGGTGGCCGTCCCATCTGTCTGGCTTTAATCAGGAATATTGGATGCTGTGTGTAAAGTTGACTTTTAAAGATGAGCTCTAATCAGATGTGTGAGCCACGAGAGCTGGAGTAAAGCCAGGAATTTGTGTAGGCTGACCTAAGTTTCTCCTCATCCTTCACCTCTTTTCCTCTCCGGCTCTCCAATTAAATTTAATTTCCGAGAGTCGGGCGAGCTAAAATGAGACGTTTTAAGAGGAGGTGGAAAAAAAAGCAGAGAAAAAAAATACCCCAGGCTTTTCTGAAGACACTTTTTTATCTGAAAATGAGTCAGAGACTGAGTCACTTCCACCCCGTGGTGAAGTCTTAGCTTGCTGAAACATTATAGACATTTGCATAAAGTCAATAGGAAGTTATTAAAATATCTGATTGGAGCATTTAAAAAAAGGAAAAGAAGAAAAAAAACAACCTTATTGACAGCAAGTGTGGATTTTTTTGTCAAAATAAAAGTCAGCGAAAACGGCATCACCGCGTTCGAGTTCATGACAAAATGTGTCTTCTTCTGTGGAAAAGCATGAGACAGAAAATCAGTAGGCTAATGGGATTCGATGACTGAACGCAAATCTTGCTAGCTGCTTTGTCTACCTGAGTGAAATAGGACTTCCTACATGGGAATATGTGCATGGTCAACATCGCTTGCACTACTGTATTATGCATTATTTTATTCATTCACACATTTTCTACCGCTTATCCGAACTACCTCGGGTCACGGGGAGCCTGTGCCTATCTCAGGCGTCATCGGGCATCAAGGCAGGATACACCCTGGACGGAGTGCCAACCCATCACAGGGCACACACACACTCTCATTCACTCACATAATCACACACTACAGACAATTTTCCAGAGATGCCAATCAACCTACCATGCATGTCTTTGGACCGGGGGAGGAAACCGGAGTACCCGGAGGAAACCCCCGAGGCACGGGGAGAACATGCAAACTCCACACACACAAGGCAGAGGCGGGAATCGAACCCCCAACCCTGGAGGTGTGAGGCGAACGTGCTAACCACTAAGCCACCGTGCCCCCTGCATTATTTTATGCTCATGCTTAAGATTTCAGTGATGAGAAAATGACCACAGCAAATACACACAAATACAGATATGATTACAGTCATATCCTTTACCGCAGTTTTATATCTTGGGGTCATGACATCAGTTCCTCACATATTTTGACATCACGTCTACTCACACACAGAGCAATGGGAATTTGCAGTCCAGCTGCTTTGGTTTAGACTCTTTCAGTGAGAGGAATGTGTTTTCACGGTTATTAGCACAGGTTGGAAAACACTGTATGTGTGTGTGGGTGTGTGTGCGTGTGTGTTTTAGTTCCATTCGTTCTCCTTTTTTCCTGTGTGTGTGTGTGTGTGTGTGTGTGTATAGGAGTTTGGTGTCCAGGCATTTTGAACCGAATAGGTAACAGGCTTTGATGGCAAAACAGAGAACATCGTCAAACAAACATGTTAAATCCATTTACAAACTCAGTCTCACACAAAAAAAAAACTACCAATTTTCTGCGCCAGCTTGTTTTCAGTTATGCATTATGGTTCTGTGAAAGCAGGAAGGAGTGTGAATGCTGGGGTGTAATTACATGGTGCTCTGAGAAAACCTGTTGTACGGCATAACGGCTGAATTCTAACAAACAGCCAAAAAAAAAAAAAAAAAAAAAAAAAAAGAATTAAAATTGGATTTCCCTTTGAAGGTTTCTGCAGAAATATATTACACCAAAATACCAAAGAAATGCTTTACTGTACGATATTGGCTGTTTGTAATGCCGAAGCCACATGTCTTCTGATTGACTTGTCCATTCTAAAATCCCCTGATAGTCCTTTGTTGAGTTCTCGGTGTGTTTTTGGATCATTGTCTTGCAGCATGATGATGCTTCTCCAGATTCATTCGGATTCTGACTCCTGAAATCTTTCTGCTGCTCCATCATGAGCTCCGTCATCAGTAAATATTAGTGAGAATGTTCCAGAAGCGGCCGTGCAAACCCAAGCCAGGACACTACTACTACATACATCGTTCATCTGTGCTCATCTGTGAAGCATGGTGGTGTGCTTCACAGATGAGCACAGATGAACGATGTATGTTTTGCATCGTTCCTTTCTCCACACTTTGGACTTTTCATCTTTTTCTTTGGTAGAGGTTCATCTTGGGGGGCACGTTGGCTTAGAGGTTAGCACGTTCGCCTCACACCTCCAGGGTCGGGGTTCAATTCCTGCCTCCACCTTGTGTGTGTGGAGTTTGCATGTTCTCCCCTTGCCTCAGGGGTTTCCTCCGGGTACTCCGGTTTCCTCCCCCGGTCCAAAGACATGCATGGTAGGTTGATTGGCATCTCTGGAAAAATTGTCCATATTGTGTGAGTGAATGAGAGTGTGTGTGTGTGTGCCCTGCGATGGGTTGGCACTCCGTCCAGGGTGTATCCTGCCTTGATGCCTGAGATAGACACAGGCTCCCCGTGACCCGAGGTAGTTTGGATAAGCGGTAGAAAATGAGTGAGAGAGTTTCATCTTAGATCCAGAGCTTTGGTGAATCATCTCTGTATTTCTTTATGAATTCCAATTTGTCCTTCTTCCTGCAGATGAAAGGTTTGGACTCCATATTTCTACTCTCGAAGTCTGTCTTTTTTTTTGATACCCTTAACCTGCCCTGTGGAGGTTCCTGCTAGTTTTATTGACTGTTGTGTTTGGCATAATGTTTTGTCATCAGCTGTTGTTGTGTTATTGTGTTGCTTGGCTTGGTTGTTAGTAGAACAATGGTTTCTTTCTTTTTTAGGTCATTCCATAATGTTGTATTGTTTATATTCAGTGCTTCAGAATAATTCTCCATTTTTTTCAGATATACAATGACCCCCTTTTCTCCAGTAGACAGCTCTCTGGTCTTTATGTGTTTTTAACAACAAATGCCTTATTCACAGATGAAACCCAAGTTCAGACACATTCAGAGAAATGTGGGATGTGGTAGCTCAGTGGTTAAGGTGTTCAACTACTATTCAGAAGGTCATTGGTTCGAGTCCCAGGTCCACCAAGTTGCCGCTGCAGGGCCCCTGAGCAAGGCCCTTAACCCTCAATTGCTCGGGTGTATAAATTTTAATTTTAGTCAATCAGTGTTATATAAAATATATATATATATATATATATATATATATATATATATATATATATATATATATATATATATATATATATATTAGGTATTTGATAGCTGGCTAAAATCCTGTTAGTGTGTTTTTGAGCGATGTCTCAGCACCCAAATGCAACAAACATACTATAGCAATGGGGTGAAAACTTATGCAAGCTTTTTCTTTTAATTTTTTTTTTTTTTTTGTGTAAACAATTTTCTACACTTCCTGGCTGTAATGTTACAGTACAAAATGTGGAAAAGGTCAAAGGGGTGAATATTTATTTAAGGTAGTGTATTGTAGCCACACACACACACACACACACACACACACACAAACATGTGCACATATTGTTAAACAGCTTGCAATAGATTTTGGGAGTTGAATAGAGATTTACACAGAAACCTTGGCTCGAACGCCTTCTAAATGAATGCAGTCCGAAATGGAAAGCATTCATGGGTGAATGAGTGACAAGACAATAACACATTATCACACACTCTCACACACTCTCACACTTTATAACATACAGGTAAATGCTCCTCCGCTCTGCTACTGATCTACAATAATGACTAACACCTCTTTTTCATAGACTCGTTTCAAGGAAAGGAAGTTTTCACCAGGCTCCTTTTGATAATGGAAAAACCATCTCTGTGTTTCTGACAATCCACAGTGCTGATGCTGTGTTAACTCCACGTGCACCATATTGTCTGAGAATAAAAGTATAAAGATGTAAAACTTGAATTTAGGCAAATATGAGACAAATACTGTAGCTTTAATAAATATAAGTGAAAAATAAGTGACACAGCATCATTCTTCTGTTTGGACTGGCAGGCAAAGTGGCTACGCCTCCTTCACTGAGACAGACAGATACAGAAGCCACACCTCCTTCATTGAGACTGACAGATACAGAGGCCACACCTCCTTCATAGAGACTAACAGATACAGAAGCCACACCTCCTTCATTGAGACTGACAGATACAGAAGCCACACCTCCTTCATTGAGACTGACAGATACAGAAGCCACACCTCCTTCATTGAGACTGACAGATACAGAATCCACACCTCCTTCATTGAGACTGACAGATACAGAAGCCACACCTCCTTCATTGAGACTGACAGATACAGAGGCCACACCTCCTTCACCGAGACAGACAGATACAGAAGCCACACCTCCTTCATTGAGACTGACAGATACAGAGGCCACACATGCTTCATTGAGACTGACAGATACAGAGGCCACACCTCCTTCATTGAGACTGACAGATACAGAAGCCACACCTCCTTCATTGAGACTGACAGATACAGAAGCCACACCTCCTTCACTGAGACTGATTGATACAGAAACCAGACCTCCTTCATTGAGACTGACAGATCCAGAGGCCACACCTCCTTCACTGAGACTGACAGATACAGAAGCCACACCTTCATTGAGACTGACAGATACAGAGGCCACACCTCCTTCACTTAGACAGACAGATACAGAAGCCACACATCCTTCATTGAGACTGACAGATACAGAGGCCACACCTCCTTCATTGAGACTGACAGATACAGAGGCCACACCTCCTTCACTGAGACTGATTGATACAGAAACCAGACCTCCTTCATTGAGACTGACAGATACAGAAGCCACACCTCCTTCATTGAGACTGACAGATACAGAGGCCACACCTCCTTCACTTAGACAGACAGATTCAGAAGCCACACCTCCTTCATTGAGACTGACAGATACAGAGGCCACACCTCCTTCATTGAGACTGACAGATACAGAGGCCACACCTCCTTCACTGAGACTGATTGATACAGAAACCAGACCTCCTTCATTGAGACTGACAGATACAAAGCCACACCTCCTTCATTGAGACTGACAGATACAAAGCCACACCTCCTTCATTGAGACTGACAGATACAAGAAGCCACACCTCCACACCTCTTTTCATCAGGTTTGAAAGACACAGGAATCAGGTTTTCATCACTGGGCACAGGGACCACACCTTCTTCACTGGTACACCACCTTTAATGTTTCCATCATTTGGAATGTAAGATGTAGAAGCTATGCCTTCTTCAAGGAGACTGACAGCTGCAGAGGCCACACCTCCATTACTGGGATTGACAGGCACAGAGGACACACCTCCTTCCCTGGGATTTCTATAACAGACCACATAATAGCACCGCATTCTGACAGGCACAGAAGCCACGCCTCCTTCATTCAAACTGATAGGCACGCTTGTCACACCTCCATCACTTTTAGTATTTTTTTTTACCTCCAAAAATACACATAACCATAGCAAGAACTGCGAACTCCACATCTATTTCTTCCACATGAAGTAATATAAGCCAGTGTGCTGACTTGTCTACTTTTGTAAACTCTTTTCCCTCTTGTTCCTTTTGGGCCTGATTGCTTCCAAAAAGTGACACAGGTGATAAATGACACACCGTGAGAGCAGCCTGCTGCCGAGCCAACGTGAGAAAAAAGCTTTTTAAAATGTAAGCCAAGCCGATCACGCTTTCCTTTTCCACCCAAAAGCTCTGAAGCAGTAAACTTCCTCTTCTATTAAACGCTATCTAGTCTACATTTTGAACGGTGACCCATTTCAGAACTTTGCCTGCTCTCTATCCCATTTATTGATTAAAACTGTAAAAAAAAGTGCTAAGCCGGAGTCTTCACCTCTATCCGAACCTATAACAGAAGCTCAAAAGCTATTTTTCAGATGGCTGACTACGAAACGACTCTCCGTACAGCCAGTTACGAGTTACTTAATAGGCTACTTAAAATGTGCTGATGAGGGTTTTTTAAGCACTTTTTCACTGAATTTCTCTTGTCTTCTACTTTTTATAATCCGATACTGTTCTATCAAGGACCCTATAATAGCGGCATCGGGTCTCGGGTAATTTAAAATGAATGTGTTTTTACCGAACGAACCCGAGAAGACCCGAACTACTTTATCTCATGTGTGTGCATCGACTCGAGTCCTTTTCCAACCTCTCCTCTGTTTGCTAAGACCTGTTTGCCAAGACCATGGCTGGCTAATTTTCGTTGAAACAGACCTGTCAATCAATTTTGAATCCACACTGTAGCGGTTACTTTAGTGTAGAGTTATGCAACATTCGGGTCCAGTCGGGTTAAAAAAAAATTGCCTCGGGACTCGGGTCTAATTTATCTCGGGTCGGGTCTTTCTTAAAAAAAAAAAAAATTATGCACGTCGGGTTCGGGTAAAAAGTGATTCGGGTCATTTCAGGTCGGGTACATTTTTTTAGACACGAGAAGACCACTAGTTCCTGCCTCGTTGCCGGCTGAACGGCGTAACCCCCACAGCAGAGCAATTATCCTAAATGCTGATGATTCCCAACCCCAGCAGTCTTTTGCTCAAGCCTAGAACAAAGCAGGACCTGCTTCTAACTCAGAGCATCACAAGTCTATAATCAAGCTCTAATCAGCACCATGAACAGCAACAGTTTTAATTTTACATGCCATTTTGTGCCACTTTGCTTATCTGACACAATTCAGTTTCATGGATGATCTGCATTTTGATATGAACCTCCCTGCAGTTTTACAGTACAGAAACGCTCCATCTTGAGGAATTTCACTAATCCGTCTTTTATGACTCGTCCCCTCCTGTCACATCAGATCTCTGCCACTGGCCGGGCGGGATAAGTAAACATAGAGCCAGGGGCCGGATTAGGCCAGCCAGACATCGCATTACATTACAGATGGCAGGTTTAGGGCTCGGGATTTGCACAGAGCCCACTTTCGATGGCAGATTTCTCTGAGGGAGATGGTTTAGGGCTGATGGATGTGTTATTGTGATAGTCCGTCCTGCAGATGAAATAGGTTTGTGATTATCGTTTTTTTTTCTGAAGCACTCTTTTCAATTCTCTCTCTCTCTCTCTCTCTCTCTCTCTCTCTCTCTCTCTCTCTCTCTTTTTCTTTCACTCTCTCTCTCCATCCAGTTAACGGACTGACATCCGCACAGAATCCCAATGACCGGCAATCACAAACACACTAGAGGAAATAGAAATCATGTCATTAGGAGGAGAAAGAAAATGCACTCTGTGTATGTGTATGTGTGTGTGTGTGTGTGTGTGTGTGTGTGTGTGTGTGTGTGAGTGAGAGAGAGAGACAGAGAGAGAGAGAGAGAGAGACAGAGAGAGAGGGAGAGCGAGAGAGACAAAGACAGGGGATTGGCTGTACATCCCCATTCCCTGCCAGTTAGTCCAAAGTCTGGTGAAGGGTACAAATCAGTGTTAAGAGCAGCGGGTGCCTCTGGCTGATTGGTATATAATTGAGTGTTTTTTTTTTCTTCTGGATGTCTCTCCAAGGCCTGAACTCTGATCACTTTAATTTCTGCTCTGACTCGGGAGCTTATGACCTAATCAGAAACTCTCTCACTGTCTTGCCAGGGCCTGCAGGGCCACACACTGTTTAATAAAGCAGGCTTGTGATTAAACTCAGGAGCTAAGGAATGCAATTATACCTCAAAATGCAGATCTAACCTTTAATATTGTAATCTAATTCACAACCCTGACTTTCTGGTTTGTACAAATTCACAGAATATTGTACAAACTGGATTAATCCTCAAATACTTAAGGTTTATTTTGTTTGCTTTGTTTTTTTTTTTTTTTCAATCTTAGCTTTACTGCTAGAATATATTGGCGCTCGTGAACGTTTAACAAATGTGTCACAATA